>NC_066554.1:0-45000 GCF_024679095.1 Eriocheir sinensis | reverse complement strand
TCCCCCCCCCCCATTACTTATGGGTCCAAATTGTCCTGAGAGTTGCCAAGACTCTAGATTTATAACGTTGCCACCGCATGTGCCTCTGCCAAGTGTGGGGGCAAGAGGCACAAACTCTGCCACGAAAATCACCGAAAAACAGTATACAGTGCGATGTTAACAAATGTTGCACCACGCCCATTCCTTTGTTTGATTTTTTTTAATGGCCGCTAGCTCGTGATAATGTAATTTCGCTCTAATATGATAGTTTCGCAGTATTATTAGATGGTAATAGAGTACGCATATGTAGGAATTGAAAAAAAATATCGATTTCTTCGTATTGTAGACCTCAGTGCCCCCGATAATCAATATCGTTCTGCATTTATGCAAAATAATCGCTTCAAAATTAGTGAAACTTGGCAAAGGGCAAATTCCAAAACATATGATGCATCAGTCTGATTAGGCTCTGACTGTTAGTCAGAATCCTCTACACTCGTGTCCTCTGCAGAGTTTATAATTTGTTTCATTGTAGACATTTCAATATAGGCAACCTTTTTGCTGGGTTTGTCCTTAATCTTTTGTAAGATATTAGCCTGCCATTTAGATTTATAGCTTTTGGAGAAAATCAACACGTCCATGTACTACTAAAACTATTTGCTTGAACTTTCTTGTGTTGGAATGGTTGGCAGGCCGTAGAGAATATGACTTTTCTTCTCGCACTTGTAAACGAGATCAGCTCTCCCAGAGTGAGCTGTTCTAACACCAGAATTGTTTTCATCTCTAGGCAGCAACAATGAGGCCCAGACCTTCTTGTCCCGTGGCGGCCAGGTAATCATCAGGATGAGGGGTCTACCCTACGACTGCACTCCTAAGCAAGTGGTAAGTGGCATAGTGCAACTGTCTTCTATAGCTCTCGCTCCAGCTCCTGACTGCTGTGTGGCGGTGCGGCATTGGCTGGCGCTGGACCTTGATCCCCTTCCCAATAATAATAATCATCCAGCAAATCTTATCTCATGCCCCCGGACTCTCTTGACATGGTGAATGCTCCCTCATAAATAATGCATTATAACTCTTGGCAAATCTTTGCCTTCTAAACTACTCTCCTTCGGATTCTATCCCTTTCTCTGTAATTTTATCTCCAGTTTCCTTTCTGGCTGATCTATCTCTGCTGTGGTAGACGGTCACTGTTCTTCCCCTAAACCTATTAACAGTGATGTCCCACCGGGCTCTGTTTTATCCCCCACTCTTTTTGTCATTTATTAATGGTCTTCTTTCCAACACAAACTCTTATCCACTCATATGCTAATGACTTTACTCAGCACTACTCAACATCTTTTGCCAGAAGACCCTCCCTCCAGGAATTGCATGATTCTAAGCTGGGCGCTGCAAAATGCTTAACCTCAGACCTTGCTATCATTTCTGAATGGGGCAGAAGGAACTTGGTGTCCTTCAATGCCTCAAAAACTCAATTTCTCCATCTGTTAACTCGACACAATCTTCCAAACACCTATCCTCTATTCTTCGACAACACATAGCTGTCTCCTACTTCTACAATAAACATTCTCGGTCTGTCCTTAACTCAGAATCTTAACTGGAAACTTCATATTTCCTTTTTTGTTAAATCAGCTTCCTCAAGGTTGGGCTTTCTGTATTGTCTCCGCCGGTTCTTCTCCCCCGCACATATGCTTCCCGTATACATGGGCCTTGTCTCCCCTTGTAAGGAGAAGCATCTCATGGGTAGGGTGGGGGGGCTCCACACACACGGTACTGCTAGACAGAGTGGAATCAAAAGCTCTTCGTCTCTTCAGTTCCCCTTTTCTTACAAGCAGTCTTTCACCTCTTAAATTCCGCTGCAGTGTTTCATCTTTTTATCCGCTATTGATATTTTCATTCTGACTGCTCTTCTGAACTTGGTAACTGCATGCTTCCCCCCTCTCGCGGCCCCGTTGCACATGACTGTGCTTATCCCTATTCTGTCCAAATCCCTTCATACCAAACCGCTCATACGCGCTTTCATTACTTTCTCCATCTCATCCTGACACACCACATGCACCTCTTATATAACTCATTTCCACTGCACGTATTCTCGATTGCTGTGCTGCATTCCATGTCCACGTCTCTGATGCATATGACAGAGTTGGCAGGATAATACTGTTTCTTGTTCCCCTCTTTACCTCCATGCTCCCACTTCTTCCTTTCATAACTCTCTCCAATGTACCTACTACCTGTCTGCCCTTCACTGTTCTTTCCTTCACCTCATCTTCCATACTTCCATGCTTACATAAAACTGTTCCTAAATATTTAAACTCAGTCACCTCCTCCATTCTCTCCTCCCCTAAACATATCCTTCACTTTGTTGTACCCTCTACTGTAACTTTGTACGGCTTTGCAAAATTAATGACCTGCTCCCTTCCCATCTCAAATACCATAACCTTACTCCTTCCAGCATTTACCCTCAGCTTTCTCCTCTTATACGCCCTGTCAAACTCATCCACTATCCTCTGCAGCGTCCCTCGTTCTCTCCCACCAATACTGTATCATCTGCAAACAGGCCCGCCACCAATGACTCCTCCGTATCTCTCACTTTCAACCTTGGACCTAGTTCCTCCACTCTGGCTTTCATTTCTTTCATACAACCGTCAATGTACACGTTAAAAGAGTCGTGGTGTCATCACACACCCCTGTCTCACACCGGGACACACCCACACCAACACCAAAACTCTCACCCAACTCACCATTCACGCGTACAGAGGCACTCGCATCCTTATAGAAGGATCGGATTCCCTCCAGCAAACACCCTCCCACACCATATATCCTTAGAACATCCCATAACCCCTTCCTGTCAACCCCATGAAAGCAGCAAACAGCTTCCTATCCTTTTCTAGGTATTTTTCAATAAATATTTTCAGTGCAAATATTTGGTCTACACAACCCCTCCCTTTCCTAAAAAACCCTTGTTCATCTCCTACACTTTTCTCAGTTATTTCCTTCACCCTCTCATTTAAAACCCTTCCATATACTTTTCCTGCCACACTGAGCTGACGAGTGAGGTAACAGTCCGAGCCTAAACACAAAAAACGTAACATGCTCCACGCTAAATAACCACCTTAAAAACTAGTAACACCCCTGTAACTATTACAATCACCTCTGCTTCATTTCCCTTTGTACAGCGGCACACCAATAGCCTTTCTCCAATCCTCTGCCACCTCACCCTGCTCCCATGCTAGGTTACATATCCATAATATCTGGCATCTAGCCCAAAAAATATATACCCAACCATTTTACTTCATCATCTCTCCCACTTCCGTTTCATTAATCCTGACCGCACTACAGCTTTCACATGTCTATAAAGCTAAACTTTTAGCTTAAACTTGGGCTTTAAAGTCCACTCTGGATGACTTTATTATACCTGATGTTAAATTTCTTAAGTATGATATTTTCTATGCTCTCCCTAGCCTAAAACCTCAGAAGAATTATGGACCTGAGGGAATACCTCCTATCACACTTAAAATCTATGTTTCTTTGCTGATAATCGGCCTGGTCAAACTTAGTTTCTGCCTTTCAAGATTACCTTTTTTTACTAACAGCTGGAAATGGGCAATCATACAACCTGTACCAAAGACGGGTAACCACTTTGTCTGTAACCTACTGTTTTATAGTTTTGCTGTCTTGTGTTTTTTTAAGCTCATAAAATAATCCTTACTTAACAAGAAAATTCTTACTTTGACCTACTCTCTGATCACTGGTACGTATTCTGGAAGGGGGCGTTCTACTGGTGATCTTGCATTTCTATGTCATTCCTGGTCATTCCTTTTTAGCCGTTTTGGTGAAACTGTTGACGTGTCCTCGGTCATCTCGAAAGCTTTTGACAGTGTGGCACAAACCAATGATCTTTAAATTACACTACTACGAATCCTATCCCATACTTCCTATTCCTTCCTTCCTATCCCAGAGGTGGTGAGTGAGTGAAGCGACGCGCCCCCGGGGATATAGTTCAGCAGTAACACATGGTTTTCCTACTTTGCTGTTTTTTACTTTGCGAATCTTCTAGTTTGCGAGGTCCACGATAATTTTTTTTTTTTTTTATTATTATTATTTTTTTATTTTTTTATTTTTTTATTTTTTTTTATTTATTATTTATTATTATTTTTTTTTTTTTGGCGAAAATGCCGTCAGGAGATGGTGGACAAGGTGTTGCTGTTGTAAAAAGGCCAAACTAAAATCGAAGACCTAAGCTGATAATGACTTACATGAGGATTAACACAAGGGTGAGAAGAGGAAAAGTTGAATTAGATGCTGCAGCAGCGAAAGGAGGAAGAGGGGCAGGAGGAAGTGGAGTAGGCTTAAAGATTATTGCACACACACACACACACACACACACACACACACAGTGTAGATAGAGGCGTTGCATCTAAGATGGTGTGTGTGTATTTACCTATTTGTAGTCTACCGGGCCCGAGCTAAGCTCTAATAGTCCCACCTCCATATCTACATTTATCCAGCCTTTCCTTCATTTGTTGGATACTGTTCGCCTCCACCACCTCGTCCCGCAAGCTGTTCCATGTGTTAACACTTCTGTATAATATTCATTATTGATTGACCATGGCCTTACTTTTAATGTAGAAGGATATATATATATATATATATATATATATATATATATATATATATATATATATATATATATATATATATATACAGCCTTCTATGTAGAGCGTCTCAGATGTGATCAAAACTCACTACGAGAAAACAGAAGGAAGTATTGGGGCAGGAAGGAGAAATAATAATAATTGTTAGAGGTATATTAACCAGTAAATGGAGAAAATGCAACATACAGGTCTAACACCAATTACTGAGAGGGGTTGGTTACATGTTTTTAGGAAGAGAATTGGTTTTGGAGTGGTGGAGATGGCTTGATCACCAGAGATGATAAAAGACTTCCAAGAGCTTTCATTTGCCACCAATCACGCCTTCCTAGCTTCAGTAGTTTTTGCTCGAGCTCGACCAGAAGTCGCGACGAAAATTCGCCGAATCTGACTCGTTTCACGCGCCGCGACGAAAAAACTTCCTGACGCCACAGAAATTAATGTATTTGCATAAAAAAAATCATATATGAACACTGCAATATGTTGACTATCTTGTATTAAAGCCATTTTAAGATATCTATATAAAAAGTTACTATTTTTATATAATTAATAATAATCATTTCATTATATAAATCAACCTATAATAAGCCTTATTATACATGTTATTTCTATTTTTTTTAGTATTCAACCATATTTCTTCCCATTTATGAATAATACATTAATATATATATATATATATATATATATATATATATATATATATATATATATATATAGATATAGATATAGATATTTGGTATCAAAAGTAAGCAAATTAAATGTATTATTCATAAATGGGAAGAAATATGGTTGAATACTAAAAAAAAAAATAACATGTATCATAAGGTGCTTAATATAGGTTGATTTATATAGTGAAATGATTATATAAAAATAGTAACTTTTTAATATAGATATCTTAAAATGGTTTTAATACAAGATAGTCAACATATTGAAGTGTTCATATATGATTTTTTATGCATATATATTATTTTTTTGTGGCGTCAGGAAGGTTTTTCGTCGCGCCGCGTGAAATGAGTCAGATTCGGCGAATTTTCGTCGCGATTTCTGGTCAAGCTCGAGCAAAAACTACTGAAGCTCGGAAGGCGTGTTTGGTGGCAAATGAAAGATCTGTTAATACAGATTAATAGTCAGAAAAAAAATTGGAAAGCACTAAATAAATATAAAAAAGTTATAACCAAAAAACTAGGACGTGTCCGTTAAATCGAGGGCCGAGTGTACCTATCCCCCATTCTTCGACTACACTCAGCTGTCACCTTCTACACTAAGCATCCTCGGTCTATCCTTAACTCAAAATCTCAACTGGAAACTTCACATCTACTCGCTTACTAAATCAGCTTCCTCGAGGTTGGGCATTCTGTATGATCTCCGCCAGTTCTTTTCCCCCGCACAGATGCTTTTCATATACAGGGGCCTTGTCCACCCTCGTATGGAATATGCATCTCATGTGTGGGGGGGCTCCACTCACACAGCTCTCATGGACAGAGTAGAGTCAAAGGCTCTTCACCTCATCAACTCCCCTTCTCATACTGACAGTCTTCTACCTCTTAAATTCCACAGCCATGTTGCATCTTTTTTCTATCTTCTATCGATATTTTCATGCTGACTGCTCTTCTGAACTTGCTAACTGCATGCCTCCTCCCCTCTCGCAGCCCCACTGCATTCGACTTTCTACTCTAGCTCATCCTTATACTGTCCAAACCCCTTATGTAAGAGTTAACCAGCATCTTCACCCTTTCATCCCTTACACTGTTAAACTCTGAAACAGCCTTCCTTCGTCTGTATTTCCTCCTGCCTATGACTTGACCTCTTTCAAGAGGAGTGTATCAAGAGATTAGTGGTTAGCGGACTTTCTTTTCTACACTTTCTTTTTATTACCCTATAGTTGCTTCCTTTGAAAAAAAAAAAGTTATCAATATTGATTATTTTTTGTGAGTATACCAAGATGTGCTATATTTTTTTTTGCAAAGTATTTTTCATTTTCTTTCACCAATAGAGTTTTCTGTAACATAGAAATATTTTGTGGCTTATCAGCATATCTTGGTATTAGTTAACAGTGCTGTGCAGTAACTCCATTTCAAAATTAGGGATATCAATATGTCTTTTTGTGAAATCATCCACTTACTAGGCATGATAAGTTGAATACATGTTGCTTAGTTGTGGTATCATGAATGAAGATGTGTTGTGAATTTCTCAGGAGCTGCTGAGTATTAATAGAAAGCCCTCGTCCTCATAAACGATGCAATTTAACTCGCATGTTGTTTTAATATCCTACGTTTTAAGCTGCAAAATGAAAGTGCTATTATTACTTTTTACCACTACAATCCTTAGATAATCATTACATATATTTTTAATACATATACTATGCAAATACACATATTACCTATGTGAAAAAAAATATATATTTGAAATAATTCTGGAGTAACCGAGTGAAATCTGCAATAAAATCTTTAAATCTAAGGAAATTTTCCTCAAAATCTAAAGTAATTCCGAAATTCAATTCTCGAGGTATCGGTCTACCATTCCAGTCGATTGAAGTTCGAGTCCTGCTCAAGCCGAAAGATGCTTATGTTGATAAGGAGGGAGTTTGGTTGAGAGGTCCAAGAAAATAAAGAGCATGTCCTGTATCATACCGTATTTTATTATATCATTACATTAACTTTTATATTTCGAGGTTTTCTTCTGCGTTATTGCAGTTTCTCTGATGAGATAATGATAAACTGCTGTTTCCATAGATCGGTTAAATGAGCTCCAAAGCGTTCTCCGGAGAGTCCTGGCTGTGTCACGAGTCTAGCATGTGATCATGATCATAAGTAAATTTTACACACACACACACACACACACACACACACACACACACACACACACACACGAAAATGGTCGTAACAACATGAAAAAGGCCATGATAGAAACTCGGCCTTAGATTAGGGCTTGAGTTGCGTTGCCCTCTTGACGACAGACACTCTATCGATGACCTTAACTGATAGCGATAAGAGACCAAGATGGTGATTTCTAGCTCCTCTTTTTTTTATCCTTCAGTATTGTCATTTACTAAGATTATTCTCGTCCCTTTCCTCTCGTATAACGTTTAACCATCTTCGTTTCTCTTTTTTGTATTTTTTTTCCCTGAAACACATCCCTTATCCATATCCATGTGTAATGGACCGTATTGGCTATACAGGCAGCGCCACATGTGGCCACTCAACTCCAAGCTGTCCTTTTAATAGAGTTCAAGTTATAGACTAGAGTGCGTCTGAGGCTGTCTCAGGGATACACGGCCATGATGCCGCCGTCGCCCCAAGCCGATGATTGCACACATTTCACTCCTACCCGATTTCAGTTTTTCTCCATGTCAAAGAGTAGAGTCAGGAAATCGGGTAGGAGTAAAGCGTGAGCAGTCGTTGGCTGCACCAAGGCCTTATATCCTGAAGGCAGCCTTAGACGCACTAGTACATAATTTGAGTTCTATGGAAAGTACTGCTTTGACAGTTTACCGAGTGGCCACGTGTGGCGCTGCCTGTTATAGCCAATACGGTCCATTGAGAACCCACCCGATTACTAGAATGGGAAAGATGATTTATTTTCTTCAATTTTCTTTGATTATTATATCGATGCTAATTTGTATCTATTTTTTCTGTGTGTGTTTCACAGGTTGAATTCTTTGAATCTGGCGAAAATGGATGCCAAATTCTCGACAATGAGGATGGCGTTCTATTTGTGAGAAAACCTGACGGACGAGCAACGGGAGACGCCTTTGTCCTTTTCGGGTCGGAGGATGATAGCACCAAGGCCCTCGCAAAGCACCGGGAGATAATAGGCTCACGCTACATTGAGCTATTCCGCTCCACTACGGCAGAGGTGCAGCAGGTAAGAGACCCTATACTACCTTAATTCACATATGTAACGTTACGCATTTAATGTGATAGAGATGGACAATGTGATCCGGGATTAGATAATGTAATGCAACCTCACGGCATTTAGTTTTTTTTGCGACAATACTTTCTAATGAAATTTTTTACTTAACATTTTGGTACGATACACTGATATTTCCGTATTCGGCGTTTTCGCAATCTGGCATTACCTCAGAGTGGTAACATGCCTCTGTATAGTGAATAGTGCCAGGTAGCACAGCTAGAAAGACACTTTCCCAGGATCCACTAATCGGTGGTTACAGCCTCTTTTTTTCTAGCAGTACAGATTTTCATAATCTTATCTTTATGGAGCGTTACAGACTCATTCAAGTGACAATTTGTAGACCATGCCCACTCCTACATCATTACAAAGCTTTGTAACTCAAAGATTTCATTTAATGGACTCCATGTAAGTGGTCATGAACAACTTTCATATTCCACAACTTTCTTTGCTTTGAAACGACCTTCTCTAGATATTACACCTAAATAACAGGCTCGATTTCAAATAGCTAGTTTTCTAGCACTTCATGGTATAGAAAATTATAAACTCGTAAGAAAACTGTGAATGTCCATTACATTACCGTTTTATGTTAGTTGTATGAGTGCATTACTTTTTTCTTAGTTATAAAAGTTGTAACTTTTCAGCCAACAATTAATGTTGTAGATGCTTTGTTTTTATCATTAACGGAACTTTTAATCTTTATTTATCGGAGAACATTGCGGGTATCACTTGAATGTTCTCCAAAATCTCGTTTTATGAACTGGAAAATCTAATCGAATAACATCCAGGACTCAAGTTGGAGTCCCGGGATATTCTGATATATCATTAATTATAATTATATTTCCACGCTTACCCTGGTGCAATAGCAAAGGTAAGTCAAGATGACAAGAGTTACCACTTCGCTCTGCATGACATTTTCTCCTGCAGGTCACAAACTATAAATATTTTTATCCATTCATCATCTACCAAAGGCACAAGCTATCATCTACAGATTGTAAACAGTAATTATGTACCCTACCTGTCTATCCAAAGTATTCCTGTTCGACTAGATAACCCATTTACACACTGTGACCAATTAATGTAGCGCCCTTCCAGGCGCTAGGCTAGTAAGCCTACCTCACACTAGTATTCCTCAGCCCACCAACGTATACCTTCTTTCCTCATACTTTTACTCCTGTAGCTCGTGCACATTGTGCTCATACTCCCACAGTTACACATCAGCCGATCCAAGCACCAACTGGGACATCGGCACTCAACATAGCACTCGCCGATTACGATGATCCTTGCTTTTCCACACACCTAACTCACTCTTCCACACAATAACTCGCCCACTACGATTCGTACTCAGCTTTCCGATCTTTAACCAGACTCATTTCTTTATCCAATGTGACTAGACATGCAATATTATAAAATAATTACCCCCTAATCCATTTATCTTAAGTAGTCTTCTAGTCTCCATCAGAGGTATTGTTATGAGAAGTGTTTTTTTTCTGATATATTGGTGTTTTCTTCCACTTTACATGAATTGCTACACGTCTGCTTATCCTTCTGGATTCGTGGCGCTCAGGCCGCCATGATGAGACAGATTCGTGTGGAGGACGGGGAAGGAGGGCGTCGCTGCGGGCGAGGTGACGGGGTGCGTAGCGCAGACATACGTGGGGCTGGTGGTGGTGGTGGTGGTTAGGGTAACAGGATGGTGGTGGTGGACAGGGTAACAGGGTTATGGTGGTGGAAGCAAAACTTTTGATGGTGGTGGTGGTGATAAATAGGGTAGAAGAGTGGTGGTGGGTGTGATGATTTAGCCGATGGTGGTGGTATTGTATGCTCTGGTGTGGAGTGTTTTTGTGTATGGAGAGAAAACAGCAAGTTCTTGAACTTTTTTGGTGGTGGTGGTGGTAGCTAGTAGTTGGGAGTCGTGGCCAGGACCGACCTGTCTAGCTGACGCATAGCTTCCCTCAGCACTAATCTCATTCGTACTGACGTGATCCCCCCCCCCCCCTTTCTCTCTCTCTCTCTCTCTCTCTCTCTCTCTCTCTCTCTCTCTCTCTCTCTCTCTCTCTCTCTCTCTCTCTCTCTTCAATTACCCTCCCTCCCTTCTCTCCCCTAAACCATCGAACAGAACCGTTCATTTTCCAAGATAACATTTTATCTTCTCTTGTGAAGTTAGCTTTATGGTCAGTGATAGATCAAATACAACGGTGGACGAAACATTTAGTTCGGTTATTGGTCTAAGTTTGGAAGTAAGATAGATTAGGTAAGGATATACATGTGTAGTACACCCACATATCTAACTTAACCTAATATAACGTAGCCATTTAACCTACCCTAATCTCACAAACCAAGACCAAGATCCCGACCAAGCGATTTGCCCACTGTAGTATAATATAATCTAGTACTGACCTTAGCTTCATGTAGCCCGTTCCTTCGCATGCCATCGGCTGGTCAGTATATCGTCTATTTATTCTCCTTCCTTCCTCGTTGGATCCAGGGTGACTGCATCCGGTGTTGTGTTCCAGGCTGCCCCCATGTTCCTAGCTATCCCCCGTTTGTTTACAAACAAAAGGCGGATCACAATGAACACGGATCCGTGTACGCAGCTGGTCACGTGACATGGATGTCCACCCAGTGTTTTCAAGCACTGGAGGACATATTGTTTATTATTTCTTAGGAAGAACATTCATGAATCCAGTACAGCGCTCTGTTTTGTAATAAGAGAAGTAATGCATGGCCTGGGGGGGTTCCCATGTTTATGAAATGTACCCTAAGTACTACTCTGTTGTGTTTTATAGCAGACGCCTTGAATTATCAGAAAAATCAGGGTAAACTTTCTGAAACCTGGCAGCAAGTGAGAAATTTAGGCTCAATTTCACTATATCGGGTGAAAATTTTGACCCGGAAATTCGGGGTAATCGAACGTTAAATGCCCATATCTCCCTGAAAATTGAACTTAGAGAGATCATTTACCACTCAAAATGTTCATTTTAATGAGCTCTTTCCAATGCTATATATAATTTTTACCTTCATAGTAATATTAGATCATAAATTACCTAAATCTTACCAGAAATAGAGAAAACATAATAATTTACTTTCCTAAGGAAAATCAGAATCATACAATATCAAAGAAAACAGTTTATATTGACAATAATTGTATCATTTCTGACAATAATTGTATCATTTCTGTTTATTAATTTATTGAGACTCCCCTATCCTGGTCTGGTAAGCCGATCACTGATGATGGCATGTGAAGCTGGTCGCTGATTGGATAGCGGCATGAGGCAGGCTGCCTCTCGCCTAGCCAAGAACGCTGGACTTGCCACACTGAAAGTTTTACTTGTATACTCAGTAGTTGATTTATTTCGCATAGTACTTATTTGTTACTTTCACCACTGAACAGTAGAATGATAGTGGATTAGGTTCATTATGAAAGGCATTTGCATTTGACTAAAAACACTAGGCTCCAGGTGCAAAACGGACTATAGTAAATATCCAATAAGAACCTATTTTCTCAATATCTCTTCAATATTATCCATATATTGTTTGAGATTATCAATCAAACAAAACTAAACAGTTTTATGGAGGTCTGTCTGTCTTACCACAATGATCCCTATCCTTAAGAAAACGTAGCGTGTCTTGCGCGTGTTGTCAGTTTGGTGTAGAACCTTCCACTACTTTGTTTATCTTCCTGACTGATGTCATATTGTATAAAGTAGTGGTAAGTACTATTGTTACACACTGTTACTTTAGAAAAGAGTTGGCGTTGTTGCTGTCAAAGCGATCGCCACCTTGTTTACATTTGCGGAGAAGTTTGCAGTTTAATTCAAGTACCATTGCTGCACTAAAACTTCACTAGCCAGTGACCCAAAGCTGAACCTTGACCTTATAAGACGCATGGGGATTTTCAGGGACATTTTTTTGGAAAAAAGAGTGCGTCTTATAAGCCGTCAACTACGGTAATTGATATAATATAATTCACGACTACCATAAGCAATGTTTGTGGTAGCCCTCAAAATACAGCTAGTTTCCCAAAAAAAACTTGTTTTATCTCTGCACAGCGTAGCAGCCCTCAAGTAAATGTTTGACCAATGGTTCTAATACTGTCACTATGAAGAGCATTTGGAAACTCTAGTAAACTGACCTTGTATGAAGATAGTACGTACTAGCTTTTCTCAACAACTACAGGGAATCGAACCCGTGTCATCTAAGACACGAGGCATACTTTCTTGCATCAAGGCAAAGAGTAGCCTATATACCCTTGGCTTGAGACTGCCCAGAATTTACTTCACCGCCATTACCACCTCTTTGACCAATGATTCCTACTGCTGATTACACTCATGAAAGAAATATGCAATGAAGCAAGGAAATTTAGTTTGTAAAGTCAAAGGAAGGTTTAAGATTTTTGTCAATACGATAGAGAGTGGAGGAGATAAAAGTGACAAGGAGGAATTTAGTATTCTGAGACTTCACTTCAACTCTTTTGACATGTTTTCTGTTGGTTATGTTTGGGGTACAATACCTTTATATGTGAGATGTGTTTCCAGGGATGACTTAGACCTCATCTTTTCATAAAGTCTTTTGAAAATAAATTCAGTGAACAACAACAAAAAAAAAGTCACAGAAGTGTAGTTTTAATATATGAAATCAAAACACTGATAGCCAAACCAACTTAAGTGGCTAATTTATTTTGTAGTATCTAGTGAAAAACAAGGCTGTCGAGGAAACAAAACCCTAGACAAAGAAGGTTTTTGCAGCTAACTGTGATACAATAAAGCAGCTTCAAGATTTGTGGAATTTGCATAAACTTTATCCCTCCATTCTTCCCCATCTTGTGAAGGCTGGCATGAATGGGCATCTATCTAGAAGTCTTATATGATCATACTGAAAAGTGATGGTGCAAGATGTAGCCTAATGGGGCTCGCTTCCCATAATTAAACATGATGTCTCGGTTTCACAAAATACATGAGAAATTGATCTACTCCAGGAAGGGAAAAATATAATATCTAGTGCCGGGAACTGAACCCATAACCAACCAGATGGGAACCAAAGACACTTAATTCATCAGCTAAAGAGGAGAGTAGAAATTTTAATGAGCGTTCCATATTGGACTTTCTCCTCAAATCCAGATCAATTTCTGTGTATTTACAGTAAACCCTTTGGTATCCGGGTTAATAGAGCCACGGGGGCACACGGATATGGAAAAAACCCCAGATATGGTGTAAGTTAAGTCTACGGACCCGAAAACCCAGCTTTCGATATCAAATCCATAAAGGCCATAAATGCAACGACAGAGTACTGCATAGGTGCTTCTGTGTTCTGTCTATACTAATATGGTACGCCCCATGGCTTTGTAGCAGTCAGACTGCACCAGGGAGTGAAATGCGCGCGATTGACGTGCTCCGGGCTCAGAGAAAAGGGTTCGAGCAGCGGCGTCACGGTTAGCACTCGCGGCAATCTCTCCCTGGCTTATCGCAGTCCTGCTGCACCTTGGGGATCTGTTACTTGGGATTCGGCAATTAGGCGCGACAGCCTCAGCCGCTAACCCATTGCTGGGGTGCCTATATCCCTGTGTTCACAGGCAGCAGCTATAATGTTCCCCTGCCTGGCCAATCACAGCAGCGGGGCCTGCACCCAACCCAGCAAAGCCCAGGTATTTGTGGCAGTTTAACCGCCCGGATTCATCAATCTTACCAGCCACGCCTCCGGTATCTCTCACATTTACCGGAGCGCTACCAGAGCTGCGGCATCTTTCAAACACGGGATTCATCAACGGTACGGTAACGCTCCGGTAACTCGCACCCTAGCAACGATTGGTTGGGCTGGATAGCCAATCACATGCGACCTTTGATGCTGTATTTCAGCTTTCACGTGTCGTTTGTTTACTAATACACAGACTTCAAAATCAAGACATGTGTATTGTACAGGCGTAAATACTGCCTTAAAACAAATAATTAGCGTTGTAATCCCTCAATTAGATGCGTTTTTTTACGAATGAATGCACGTTACTTGTATATTTATCCTTGAAATAAAAATATACTCACTTATGTAGCCTATATTCTGAACATTTTTGGATGTTACCTTTATAGTTTTCCGTCGCTGACGCCAGCTGCGTGCCTCGCTATCACAAGATTGGGTATTATTCTAATGTTTGCCCATACTCACCCCTCGCAACCAAAATTGGCTAGGGGGCCATTGTCATCATGCCTCACTGGTGCAGCCAAGCAATGGGTGTGGGCGTGGGAAGCTGTGGCTGCTGAGGTGAATGTCGCGAGTGGCTTTGTGGGTAGTGTGGAGGAGGTCAGAGCAAAATTCTACGACGTTAAACTCCACAGCAAGAATATTGGAGACTTGAGACGGGAGGTGACTGTCACAGATGAGAACATTATTCTCTCTGCAGTGTTTTAACAAGCAGGGAAAAGTCATATGGGTGGACAGTTCCACAGACTTACATACTATAGGGCTGGATTCATCATACCATTTACCGGACCTCTGTCTGGTAAGTGTCGCGGTATCTCCGCCCACTCGGTAAATCTACATTCATCAACCAGTTACCGGAGCCGTGGTAAGGCCAAAAGTTACCGCGGCTCCGAGCACCCGTAACTGAGTTACCGCAGGCGTGGTAAGTGGGTAGACACTGCCGCGGCTCATGTTTGGAGGCGATTTTGAGCCTATGTATATTTTTCCTCGTGACGTGCCCTACACCATCAGAAGCAGAAAAGCATGCAGATTTAGGATCTGGGTTTATAAAAGCGATGTGACGAAAACCAGCTGAGTACGAAGGAGTTGAAGAGAAATAAGTGCAAGAAAATGTGTTTTATATACCGACGACGACACACCTCACTCCCACCCCGTTTCCTGACCCCAACATTCATTTTTGAGAAAAATGGAGACCACCATCATCTTCCTGAGAAAATTTTGCATCACACTAGCATAAAATTGTAACAATAATGTGTAAATACACATACGAAAATCAGAGTTAAATGATAGGGAATACACATTTTCTTGCACTTATTTCTCTTCAACTCCTTCGTACTCAGATGGTTTTCGTCACATCGCTTTTATAAACCCAGATCCTAAATCTGCATGCTTTTCTGCTTCTGATGGTGTAGGGCACGTCACGAGGGAAAATATACATAGGCTCAAAATCGATTCCGAACATGAGCCGCGGCAGTGTCTACCCACTTACCACGCCTGCGGTAACTCAGTTACGGGTGCTCGGAGCCGCGGTAACTTTTGGCCTTACCACGGCTCCGGTAACTGGTTGATGAATGCAGATTTACCGGGTGGGCGGAAATACCGCGACACTTACCGGACAGAGGTCCGGTAAATGGTATGATGAATCCCGCCCAGCTGGACCGTTTCGGGTATCGCTCTGTAGCTATGCCTTCTGGTTGACCCGGGTGGTAAAGCCCGCGGTGCTCGTAGCCACGAGGTTGTTAACGCAGCTACGCAGCGATAAAGCCGCGGGCGCGCACCTAAGAACAGCACAGAGCATCGGCCTTCCAGTTTTGTAAAACTGAACCCGTAAAAAGTTTCTTGTGGCAGTGCTGGGTCTGCTAGAAAGCCTACGAAACCAAGGAGTCAATGACAACTTGGTGCATCCGCTTGCGCGGTGATCTGTTGCTGTTTAGTTACACTGTGTTGCCCTTGCGATCCGGTTGGGGGGGGTACCCCCTGCACAGTGCATCCAGCGGGACCATGGGGAGGCCAGCCACAAGAAGTAACCACGATGTACGGCCAGCCCGCACCTCCAGATCGGGCTGGCCCACGGGACTCTCGAACCCCTGCGGGCCCCTTTACTCGCCTTACCGTAAGCATGATAAAATGATTAAAATCCTTCTTTCACATGTCGTACCGAGGGCGGTACTTATCAGCATTTCTTATTCCGCCCTCACTCCCGCAGAAGTGCTAGCGGACCTGTACGCCTTCTCCACGGGGACGGAGCCCTACTCACCTAGTCCAGGCTGGACTTAGTCAGTCATCAAGGCTTAAGCTAGGTTTCGCACTGTGTTTCATTTAAACAGTCCTTTGACACCCCGCCATGTAAACTTGCACTGCCTTGACTCTCGTCACTTCGATATGGTCTGCAGCGCTCGGCAAGAACGTTTACGTGCCATTTGTACTGTGAAGCACACAGCTTTCCTGCGAACCTTCGCACCAGGAAGTCAATATCATTGCTACGTGCAAGCTGGTGCGCGCCTTACAGGTGCGTTACGCCGCCCGAGCAGAGCTTAGCGGCATCAAACGGGCAATTTGAACGACTTTATGGCGGCGCGCGACAATTTTTTTTTTTTTTTTTTTTTTGGGGGGGGGGGGTTAAAAATCTTTTTTTTTTAAACTCCTGGATACGGGCGAGGTCGGATACGGTGCACCCGGATAACTGAGGGTTTACTGTACTTAAGTTATTGGTCTTCAATTTTCTACTCCTGAGAGACTGGGCCATCTATTTTCCTGTTCCCAACACAGGGGGAAACTCAACAACAGGAGAGGATACCACAGCTGCCGCCACTGTAATGGGACTTCCTTCCCAACATCAAACACAACATCTCACTGTCATGAACACTTGAGAAGTTGACGTAATCCTGAAAGATTGAAATATAAATATTTGCTGCTGAGGATTGAACTGCTTCCACCCAGGCAGGAAGTCAATGATTTACCATTCAGCTAAGGAGGCACCCCACTATAGTCAGGCTCAGTTATAAAGTCCAGTTGGACAGGCCTGCCCAGGGAGTCCCCTGGCCATAGTGCTGCCAAGTCTTATTTGACCCATAAGGGATACAAAAAAATCTAAAGGATATAAGGATGCAAAAAACATATGTTTTTAAGTATATTTCTTGTAAAAGCTCATGTGATATAACAAAGAAAATCATACAAAAAAAATTAATAATAATAATTAGAAATAAGCAAATAAGGTCTGTGTGTGCACATGAGGTAAAGGACTTGGCTTTATGTGCAAAAAATCCCTTGTATGCAGAAGCCACACACAAAAAAACTATCCATCACAACTAGCTGTGTGACGGAGACTCTAGGCCTATGTATGCATGTATTTAGGCCTAAGGTTCTTGATTAGTGTATGTCGGATGTAGAACAATAGAAAAGGTCACAAGGAAACTAGGAAAATTAAAGGAAATGGAGGCGTCCGCATGTGGGACACTCATCCTTTTACAGAACCCACCAATATTTCCTCCTGCAGGTTACTTGTCCTTTAGGGGTTAATGTGTACAGGATATCTGATACACAGTTCAAATTGTATGTAGCTGACATATGAGAGTCATGTATTAGGGGTGATGTGGCAGCTCTGTGAATAGGTTCAGACCCCACCCAAACGGACCTCGCGTTTGTGTCAGACTATAGCCAAATGGGTGTTTTGGGGGGCCTCTTCCTCATCGGAGAAGTTATTTTATAAATCTACTTCATATAATTATGAGAACTGATTTAAAGCTTATGGTGCTGATATACATATTATAAAGTCATCCTGCTTTCACACATTGGAAGCATAATGGATAAGATAAAAAAAATACAGTGGAGTGCACCTCTAATGTATCACTGGGTTGCTGTTGACCCACCACGTGGTTTCAAAGTACAAGATTGTCAATAATAATAAGGGGAAGGAATTTTTAGAGTGACAGTGTTTTAAATTTTCAGGTATTTGCATGTATCTCTTGCAGAATACTATCTGTTTTCACCTTGCAAATATTCTGCAAATGTTGCTAGAGTTTGAAGCTGCTAAGCATGCTTATTTCAGATCCAAATCTTATTTCTTTGCATCATTTTCTGAGGTAGTGTGACAGTATTGGTTATTTGCTACTGGTGCATGTTATTTTAAGTTTATGAGTGTGTATTTACTATTCCTTGCATACTTTGTAAAGAGATATGTGTTCCTTGCCACTGTCTTCTAATGATAAATTTGTGATGTCAGGTGCTGAACCGGTCCATGGACCCACGCACATATGAGCAGCAGCAGCCCCTCATTGCCCAGCTGCCCCAGGTGCCACTCTTGCCTCAGCAGATCATCACTTCAGGGACCAGAAAAGACTGTATCCGTTTAAGAGGGTTGCCCTTTGAGGCTCAAGTGGAGCACATCCTGGAGTTTCTTGGAGAACTGGCCAAGAGCATTGTTTACCAAGGGGTACACATGGTGTACAATGCACATGTAAGTATGGCTATTTTTCCTGGGTTTTCTTTTCCCTAGTTGCTGGAACATGAATTTTGTGGAGTTTAACTGTCTGTAGTAGAACAGATGTTTCCATTAACTTTGTAGGTAAAAATTAAACAAACTTATGCTACTGCTTTCTAAAACTTGCAATCATTTTCTTGATCTAGTAATTTTCATAAAGACTTGTTTTTTTTATTATGCACAGGATCTCTAGACAGAACTTGTTTTTTCAGTAGATTTTGATACATATTGAATGAATGGCAATTTTTCCTTGGAAATCATTAGCCTTTCTATTTTTTATTTTTTTTTTTTTTTTTTTTTTTTTTTTTGACCTATGGTGCTGGTAGGCTTTCTTGGTGGGGCCTGATGGTTGGCCCTAGCCTGGCCCCTATTCCTCTTAAAACGTAAGGAATTCAAAGGCCTCCATGGTGCAGTGGTCATCATGCATAGCTACAAATACACAGACTCGGGATCAAATCCTGACCTGGGCAGTCGGCCTGCAGCTCACCCACCTGTTCATACTCCCTTTTGGGCTGATCAGCAAATGGGTAACTGTGGTAACCCAAATGTCACACTGGCCCTGTGTCCTGGGGCAATGGGTTCTTACCCACCACAGGCTCAAGGGCCAATGCAATGGATATGAAAACCAAAGGCCATGTGCAGCTATATAGCATATGTCCCCAACTTTACCTTGACCTTTACCTTTATCAAGGCAAACAGACAAGCGATTAATACAAAACAAATCAACACCTATCGGAAAAAAAGATCCTCTAAGGTGGTTAATCACAAGGCAGTGCTGCATGCAGTGCAGTAGACAAGAAACCTGGGAGCATATTTTCTTCCTGTGTTTTGCTGAATTTGACAATAAAATAAGTCACTCCCTCATTCCCACCCCACATTCACTACTGGACTTTTGTTATTATAATCAAGCACACTGCAATGAGTATAGCTGGAAGAGTACAAATACTACTGCAATTTACAAAGTCTGTAACTCTAACACACCCAAGACACAGATAGTAGGAGTAAAGTAAAAGGTATGCAATTAAGATAAATGAAATGATACTACCAGAGGATATAGCAACAAAAAATCAATAAGAAAATAGCAATATTCAGATAGATTTTAATAGGGCTCTGTCATATATCACTAGAGCTCTCCTGAGAAGAGGCAAGGAGAGGTATATCAGGGGTCTCGCTGAGGAAGTTGAGGGCCATTTAAATGCAAATGACCTCTGGCTACTTACCGAGCCCTGAAGAAGCTCTGCTCCAAGTCTCCCTCTCAGGTGAGCGCTATCCAAACAGCTAATGGCTGCCTCATGTTGGACATGGATGGGCAGAGGGCTCGTTCGGCTGTGTACTTTGAGCAGTTGTACATGGCAGACCCTCCAAGTGGGGAGCTTCCAGTTGCTGGGTTGCAGATGGTGGATGTTGATCCACCCATCAACACCCCCCTCCACCCCTCTTGATGAGATCAGAGAGGCTGTGGTGAAGTTGAGGGGTGGAAAGGCACGTGATACCTGTAACATCAGTGTGGAACTGCTCAAAGCTGGAGGTGAGCCCATGATCCGCGGGTTGTATGCAGTCTTGACTGCCGTATGGCAGTCCGGTACCATTTCTCCAGACTGGAAGAGGGGGTTGGTCATCCCTATCTGGAAAGGGAAAGGGGACCAACAGGACTGCAACAACTACCGTGGTATTACACTGTTCAGTATGTCAGGCAAGGTACATTCTTGCCCACCTATTGCTGATGCGAATTTGCAGCCAGCTGCTGAAGCTACAGAGACCTGAACAATCTGGGTTCATGCCTGGTAAGTCAACAACTGACCAAATCCTAGTGCTTCGTGTACTGGTGGAACGCCGATGTGAGTTTCGACAGGGGATGCTTGCAGGCTATGTCGATCTCAAGAAGGCGTATGACTGCATCACGAGGCACTCTGGGATCTTCTGCAACTCCGTGGGATTCCTGCAAAGGCAATTTTCTGGCCTGTATTCTGGGACTGAGAGTGCTGTGAAGTGTGTGGGGAGGCATGTCCAGCTTCTTTCCCGAGAATGCGGGAGTGAGGCAGGGCTGTGTCCTTGCCCTATCACTTTTCAACACTTGTATGGACTAGGTACTAGGCAGAGTTGTGGACCAGAGTCATTGTGGAGCATCCATTGTCAATACCAGTGTCACTGACTTTGTTTTTGCTTATGATGCAGTAATCCTTGCAGAGTCGCTGGAGGTTTTGGTGATGGCTCTTGAGGCACTGCACAAGGAGGCGAAGCCCTTAGAACTTCAGATCTCGTGGGCCAAGACCAATGTACAGGTGTTTGGAGGCTTGCTAGATGAAACAGTAGAACAGTCTGTTCATGCGTGTGACGAGGACATTGAGATCTCGGAAAATTTCACATACCTTGGTAGTGTAGTTCAGAGCAACGGTGAGTCTCACCAGGAAGTCCTACGAAGGATTGGCCTGGCCTACGGTGTTATGGACTTGCTTAGCACGAGTATATGGCAATGTCAATACCTGTGTTGAAGGACAAAGATCCGGATCTTTATGTAACTTGTGCTCCCTGTCTTACTCTTTGGTTGTGAGACATTGACACTAAATGGGGATTTGGAGAGGCAGATTAATGCATTTGGTAATAAATGTCTATGCAGAATCATGGGATATTGTTGGAATGGCTTTGTATCAAACCGGCAACTACTCTGTAATACTGATTTGACATATTACCTGCATAGTCCATCAACGCCAACTCTGGCTATATGGGCACGTGGCATGCATTACCCAGAGGCCGACCCTGCTCATTGGGTTGTCTCTAAAAGACAATCCTGAGTAGAGGAAGTTAAGTGGATGCCCATGGAGTTTGTTGCTTAGAGCCAGTTGATAGATCCTGCCAGGAGGTACTCAGGTTGGGAAGGGGGACCTGCATGAAGACTCATAGGGTGGGCAAGGCGACACCCCCCCCGGTGTGTGCCCCCATTGATTGATTGAATGATAAATTATTTTAAGAAAGCAATATAGACAGTGTTGATTATATATGAATATGTTACTGCTGTAGTGAAAAGGAATTCACTCGACTTTAATTTACACGATCATCCAGTGGTTGTTTAAAAAAAAAAAATGATTAGAGCAGCTTCCAAATATATCTGGCCTGTGGCAACATTCCCATGAAGTTTTACGGCAAAATTCAAATATTTAAAGGGAAAATTTGAAGATCCTGTGCACCCCATGATGCACGTGTGCAACAGCTGATTTTTGTTTACATCATCAGTATTAATGATAAAATATCATTAGAAATATATATATTTTTTTTTTGAGAGGCACTGTATATCTATCAGTGGTTTGAGTCGCTCATCATGTGGGTAGACAATGATGTATGTGGAGTAGAAGCTGATCAGTTTTATGAGAGCATGAGAGCATCCTGGATATAATTTTTGCTCTAAAGGTGAAAGTTCTTGGTGCTTCTATAACAGAGTTAAGCAGCAGAAACAGCACACCAATATCATGAA
Organism: Eriocheir sinensis; assembly: GCF_024679095.1. NCBI lineage: Eukaryota > Metazoa > Arthropoda > Malacostraca > Decapoda > Varunidae > Eriocheir > Eriocheir sinensis. The sequence goes on along the minus strand of NC_066554.1, from coordinate 22,826 downwards.
ACAAGGAAGCTTTCCCTTGCCAAGATACTATTGGAAAAGTCGTATACCAGAACATGACATCACAAAAACTTCTCAGCAGATGTCACCAAGGATGGACACAAAACCCATAGAGGCCCTACTCTCCACGATCTGGCTGAAGAGCCATAAAGTCAGTATGCTTGACATCATAAAATGAAATTTGTGTCTCAGATGACCAACATGTAGCACAACTTGGAGTATGTGAAGGGCAATGTTTTGTAACCTTAGTTTGGATCTAAAGAATTTATAGAACAGAAAATGGAGAAAATGCACTTGCATAAAATGAGAAATACTACCAAAAATAAATGCTACCAAAAATAAAATAAAAGGTGAGTGTCAGTAAAGAGTATGAGACTGGGGAGTAGTAATGATGAAACCTGGCAGCAATGATGAAGAGGCACCTTCTCATACCATCATTCTTGGAATAATGATACCTACTTGGTAAGGAGATCCCAGGTGCAATGTCATTTTCTACAGTGCAGCAGAAATATGCACAGAAAATGTTTGCAAACTTATACTATGTAATTTTACAGATTACAGTGGTGCCCTGTGACTAGCATTTTTCTAACTAGCAATTTCAAGTCAAGCAATAGGATAGAAACAGTCCCAAGTTTCATAACTAACAATCAAAGCCACAGAACTAGCAAAAATGTTCCCATTGGGTGAGAGGAATGAGCAGGCAAGTTGTATCAAGACAGCCCTAGGAGATGCTGTATGAGGAGTTGTGCTGGAAGGGTGGGCACCTGGTCCCTGAGTTCAATGGACTGATTGGCCACACAGCATTGTGCAGTGTTATGCCATAGTGCTAACAAGTCTTGCCAAGATGGCGCTGAACGTCCTACTGAATCAGGCGGGGGCACGGCGGGGCAGTGAATGTAAAGCTTAGCCTCATTATTATTTCCAATTGGAGCAAGAAGAACTTGGTGTCCTTCAATGCCTCAAAAACACAGTTTCTCCATTTATCCACTCGACATAATCTTCCAAACAACTATCCCCTATTCTTTGACAACACTCAGCTATCACCTTCTTCAACACTAAACATCCTCGGTCTGTCCTTAACTCAAAATCTCAACTGGAAACTTCATATCTCTTCTCTTACTAAATCAGCTTCCTCGAGGCTGGGCGTTCTGTATCGTCTCCGCCAGTTCTTCTTCCCCGCACAGTTGCTATCCATTAACAGGGGCCTTGTCCGTCCTCGTATGGAGTATGCATCTCACGTGTGGGGGGGCTCCACTCACACAGCTCTCTTGGACAGAGTGGAGTCTAAGGCTCTTTGTCTCATCAACTCTCCTCCTCTTACTGATAGTCTTCTACCTCTTAAATTTTACTGCCATGTTGCCTCTCTTTCTATCTTCTATCGATATTTTCATGCTGACTGCTCTTCTGAACTTGCTAACTGCATGCCTCTCCCCCTCCCGTGGCCTCGCCACACACGACTTTCTACTCAAGCTCATCCCTTTACTGTCCAAATCCCTTACGCAAGAGTTAACCAGCATCTTCGCTCTTTCATCCCTCACGCTGGTAAACTTTGGAACAATCTTCCATCATCTGTATTTCCTCCTGCCTACAACTTGAACTCTGTTATGGACAATATCTGTGAGGGAAAACAAAGTAGTGGAGACGCTACAAAATGCCTAGCCTCAAGGAAGCTGATTTAGCAAGAGATGTGATATGAAGTTTCCATTTAAGAAATGAGTTAAGAATAGACTAAGAAAGATAGCAAGGTCAAAGTTTAAGCATTCTGTAGCATCAAGCCTCAAGCCCTGTATTTCCTATTGAATATCTTCTGTCAAACCTTCAACTGCTAAATGCTTGCAGTGAGAGCGTGGAACACTTGGATCACGTTGCTGAATGCTCAATGGAAGCCACAGTCAAGTTTTAATCTCCCACTCACAATACATGTTCCAGCACTATTCCACACTCCATCGTAACTTCATTCTGATTGGTCCATGTTATATGGTGGGCTGTCATTGGCCACCCTACCACCTCCTACACAAGCACACCTCTATACATGAAACAGATGCCCTTCACATGTCACCAGAATGGGATAAATCGCATCTTACCTAGTTATCTCTTAAAACCTCAAAGTGATAGCAAGAAAAATATACTATATATATAAACTATACTAAATATGATATTATATTATATACTTTTTTTTAGATGATGGTAAAATATAATTATCCATATAAAAAAAACTGTATTGCATTTACTCAGTCATCATATGAAATATTGCAATGATAATAAGCTAGTCATATACAGTACTCTCTCGAGTTTCACTCTATCCGAGTTTCGCGATCCTCGAGTTTCGCCGTTAGTCCTAAATTCTTACCATCCCAAGTTTCGCGCATTATCATCCCCGAGTTTCGCGCTGCTTTGACATGTATGGGTCACGCCTACTTACCATCGGCGTCACGCACGCTACCTTAAAAGGTAATATCACACTAGAAATTTTCCTCCAAACATTGTGGCTATGGCAAGAGAGAGAGAGAGAGAGAGAGAGAGAGAGAGAGACTTAACACGTTAACCGCGTTTGAACTTCCTGCCGCCTCCTCCCTGTTGCGTTTGGTTCAACTTGACACAGCGTCAATCCCCCGTTTTCTTAAACTTCTAAAATTTTGTTTCGTAGGTTAACACACCACTATGGTGTGCTAGCACCCGAAAGTTATGTTTCAATTTCTTAAACACTCGCACACCCAGCAGTGTGTTGTTAGTTAGACAACCACACTCGGGACCCAGCATACCACAGAATTGCAGACGATTCGCAAAAGTTGGTAGCTCCCGCCCGAGTAGGTTGGCTGACCTGTGTATCAGCTAGTGGAGCACTGTTTAAAAATGGCTATGAAAGACTAGACCACCCTGCTTACTTATGCACAAAAACGGTTTCTAGTGAAGCAGATAAGAGACAGTCTGGTTGTGCACAGGAAACCATCCGACTACAGTGCTGTTTTAGCATGAAATACAGCATGGGAAAACCTGACCTAATTATGAGTCAGCTACCTGTGAAATGTCAACACGTTACGTTCTCCCACAAGGCGCCCCGAGGCCCACTAACTTTTTTTAAATCGCTAGCGCCGTTTCTAGCAATTTGTGACGCATAGGCCTTTATATGGGGTTCAAAATGCATAGAATAATGACATTTAACCAATGAGAAGTGTGAGAAGTACCGCTGTGAGACGGAAAATAAAGTAAAATATCCAATTACCCAATTCCCTGCTGCTGACCTACAAATGATTTGCCCAAGTGTGGCATTAAACTAGAATTTTACTAGATCGACATTACTGATTTTCAGCTGTATAAATCTTTGAGTAGAAAGAAAAGAAAAGACTGTATGAAGTAGTCTGTATATCAAGGACTGAATGCATCATTTCAGTTATTATATATTACAAGTAGGCACATGTATAAGTATACTCGATTATCATGTACGTATTACCAGTACATATTTCAGGCCTTCGAACGTTTTAGTGGCGTCATTCATCTCATACAAGAGCTTGATGATGAGCAAATTGAAGAAATTTGACGAATTAGATTACCCCACACAGTTTTACGGGATCGCAGTGACCCAAATGACGTGCCTCACAGAAGAAGAATTCATCCAAAGGTAGTGATCTCATTCATCTTAATCATAATAAACTACATTACTATACTGTAGTTATAATCGACTTCTTACTCACTGCAATACACGCGCGACCACGCATTTTGCTTTAAAATCTTGTACTTGTTGTGATTACAGAGTTACTGATTGAAAAAGAGAAGTGAAATAATAACAGAAGTAGAATAATAGCATATTTATTGATTATTCATAAGTGTTTTTAATATAATGAATATATTTCTTACATTTCGTTTCTCTTTCGGATGGGTATGGTCGCCCCATGTTGTGTGGTAGGTCAACACACGAATGTTCCAATAATGTTAGTCCAGGATCCAGGCTACATATCTGTAAAAAAATGGTTGTGCATGCAGTTTTACTGCAGAAATAGGTTCTACAGTAGCTAATGGATGAAATTAAATTGGGTAGACATTTCACTCTTTGAACATTTTGAAAAAAAATGTGATGTCATCAGAGCTGAGGAGAGGTGAGAAAGATGGTATAGAATTGTTGGAGATAGTTTTGGCTGGATACCAGAAGTCTCTGGAAGAATTAGAGAAAGCGAGGTTTTGACATTTTCTCTTGATTAAAGAATTTTGGGTGAGTTGAAAAACAAATTTGGTACAATTCCAGGCAGAAATATAAAGATCGAGATTAGCAGGAGTTCAAAGGCTCAGGTGCAGCTTGTGAGCTGCGTCTCCATCTTTTATACACAAGAAGAAGAATGATTAAATCAGCTTTTAATCAATCCACAATGGCATATACAGTGATTATATATATAAGAGAAACTGCAACAATGCAGTGAAAAATCTCTAAATTTACACCACTATAGGTGCCAGGAATCAAACCTGAGCCTTCAGAATTGAAGTCATGACAGCAAACCAACTGAGTCATAGATGAGCTATTGTCAGAAATCGAGTCCATGAAAATTTCTATTGCCTTTCTAATTTCAAACAAGTGACATTTAAATCTGAGAGAGAGAGAGAGAGAGAGAGAGAGAGAGAGAGAGAGAGAGAGAGAGAGATTCTTTTTAAATGTTTAAATTTCACAATTTCATATTTGTGATGTATAATTAGTACAGCTTAAGTTTTGATCTGAACCTTTCCATTTCATCAGGGTCAACCAAGTGGTGAAGCATTTATCCAAATGGACAGTGAACACTCTGCCTACCTTGCCTCTCAGCAAAGACATCATCGCTACATGGTCTTTGGCAAAAAGCAACGATACATTGAGGTTTTTCAGTGTTCAGGAGAAGATATGAACATGGTGCTGACTGGAGGCCTTCCTGCCCAGCGACCCATCGTGTCCCCGGGTATGTTGGTGTGGGACAGTACCTCCACCGGTCTTCCAGGGGGATTGCATCACCCACAGGGTTTGCCTCATCCCCCAGGTGCTCCCCGCCCCCCAGGTCCTCCTCCCTTTCCTGGCTTAGCTCACCCATTTCCCCCTCCACCTCATAGCCATTTGCTTCCAGGTATGCCTCCAAGTCCACTCAAACAAACAGACACACCCTTACTCCTTCCTCCCCCAATGGGTCCCCCCCCTCCCAGACCACCTCTTGCCCTTCCTCCCATTGAGTTGCCTCACTCCTCCCAAGCACCACAAACGCTTCTTTCATCAGTAAAACCCACTATGTCAGTACCTCCTGCATTTGTAGGGCACTATGGAGACATTTCAGTTGCTTCTCAAGTTGGTGGTGCAAACAACCCAGTCATCTTTTTTTCTAACCCACGCACATCTTTGGCTGGTGGACTACATCCCCAGGTGACTTTGGTTCCTGTATCATCTGCTCAGAGCAGAGATGGACAGGGGACTCACACTGTTCAGAAGCCCCCATTGGGTCCTCCTCTTTTGCCAATGCCTTATACTGCAGCTCCCTCTCTGCAAGGACCTAGACTACCAACCACTCAAAAACGTAGCTTTGAACAGGCTTTTCCTGGGGATCCAGGTGCTGCTGGCATGGGAGCCCTCAAAAGGACTCCATTAGTAAATCATTCCATTATACATCCTCTTTACCCTCCACCACAAATGTTCCCTACCATGTAATACTTTTTTTTTTTTTTTTTTTTTTTTTTTTGCTGCATAACACACACTTGTATATAGTATTTGGCAAAAGGCAAGAGGGATGAGAGCACAGATGGGTCAAAGCAGTTAATCCTGGTAGTCTCTGGGCAGGGTCTGGTAACTTTCATCAGATAGTAGTGTTAGTAGTTATGCAAGTTACTGAGCTGTTCACTGCATCTTACCCCCATCCCTTGGAATTAAAATGGTTGTGTGTGTGTGTGTGTGTGTGTATGTGTGTGTGTGTGCGTACATGCGCATGCACATGTATATGCACATGTGTATTCACAGCTGTGTGCACATTCATGTGTGTGTGTGTGTGTGTGTGTGTGTGTGTGTGTGATGCAGCAGTTCTTTGTGCAATCTGCTATTATCTGATGTGCTGCACTTGGTTTGGTGAAAATATGAGCACTGCTGGCCAATAGTGTGTGGTTGCTTTGAGTGTTCAGCTGACAGTGGATGAGCCTAATTTTATTTCCAGTGTCTGTCTGATGGATATTAGACAATGTTTCAACTGAGCTGGCTGAGATTTGAAGGATGTATATGTTGTTTATTGATACTTTTGATTTATTTAATATGACTATAAAGAATTGAAATACATTGGTTAAAAATAATTGAAGCTCAGTTTGAAACTGTACTGTTATTCTAGTAACAGTTCACTCTAAAATCTATCTTTGTTAGTATGTGGGTGTGTATGAGTGTGGGTGAGGTGAAAGTTGGCTATTGTGTACACGGCTATATGTGTATTCTCATTGTTTAGGTTCATACCTTACTCCAACCAATTCTGCTCATGATTTAATGAGCATTCAATATAGGGTTAGTGATTTTTAGATTTAAGCTATACATTTGTGTAATAATATGCTAATAAGAACTTAGATAAGGATAACCGTGTACACCAAAGCAAATAGTTGGCTAGCAGTGTGACATTGGTGATGGTGTGGTGGTCATCAGTCTACCCTTGTGGGGATGTGCTGTGGGCCCCACAATGGGTCCTGGGAGGACACAGGTGCTGAACACAGAGCATCACACTTCAAGTTATATCTTTCTCCAGTAATCTAATCAGTAATGCCTTTTAGTCCTGGTATTTAATGCCAGTGACATTTAAAGAAGCTGTTTAATTTGATTTGGCATATTAATAAGTATTTTTAAATATATATATTGTGCTGACTTGAGTGTGAAATCTCTGCAGTCGTGTGCTCTTCTGCCAGACTGGCAAGGGGCCAGATTTGGGGGGGCAAGTTTGGTCCTCTAACACTTCTGTAATACATTCCTTTAAGTGTGATATTTGCACTATTGTTATTTTGTGTGTACATTCAGTAGTTTCCTTATTGTTATAGCTTTACATTTAGTTCAGTTTTTGAACATTTTCACGGCTTATATGACTTCATTTCTATCTGGTATCTGCCAGAATCTTATTCTAAGTGTGATATCTGACTTTAGTCAGCCCAGAAAATGTTCCAGATAATAGTTTGACTTACCTGGACTTTGGTGTGTTCGCCAATATTACTTTGCTGAGACCAATAAAATCTGTTAAGATATTCCCAGTGGTTTTCTGGTTCCGGTGTATGGGTCATCTCTCATCTTCTATATCAAACAAAGCCAATCTCTCATATGAGTCTCGTGGGCCTGGCTGATTAAGGTAACAAGGTAGGCAAGAGCTTTACACCTTTTGTGGTTGCAGGCTGCATTCTAGTTTTCTTAATATCCTTTAGCTGTGATTCACTGTAGTTTTGCTACTGGCTAAAAGTTGTGCTTATTTATGGTTATGGCTTTGGTGCAAGAATTTTAGGTTGAAATTTTGGGTGGTGCATGACTAGTCTGGTGTGGGTTGGTTATGCTGTGGTGTGGTGGTTTGTTGGGGTGCATGTGGTTATGTGGCGGCAGTAGTGTTACTCTGAAGCTTATTTGTGGTAAAGGCAGGCTGTTAACATTGTGAGTGATCTTATGATGAAAATCATGGGACCTTTTATTGAAGATTTGAAAAGATCTATTGCAATGTATGTGCCTCCCTTTATTCAGCTGATACACTAATCTATTGTTTTCTGATTCTGAGTAATTATTTTATGGTCAATATTAAAGTGTAATGCGAATAATTGTTTACTGATAGTTTCCCTTAGTGAGTCATCTATTTGCATATACAGCAACTCTCTTTCTTTCCAGTAAATGTTCTTCACCCATACCATTTTGAGGAAACTCGTCATTCAAAGCAAGCTAATTATCACATTTATTGAAAAATTACTATTACCCAAAGGTTGTGTATGACTGATTGATGGATGGATGGATTGAAGATGAACAGTGATAGTATAAAATTTTGTTATTGTAAGAAAAGTTTGTGCAAGTTTTGAGACAATCAGTAAATTTTGCTTTCTTGAGATAGTACATGGATTAGGTACTAAGTACTCTGTGACAAAGTTATACTATCATCTGTTTTAATTATTAAGGCAGATAGAATTACTGGTGTGACCTAGGACCACACTTGACCCCATTCCCCCTACAGGAGGCACTGTGCTCACACCTCCCTTCGGAGCATTTCCTCTGGGTCCTGCACCCCCAGTTTTGAATGCCGTTGGAGCTGTTACTCCCCGCCTACCAGCATATCCAGGAATGGCCTATCCAACTATGTTTTACTGGCCATATCCATCACCGCCTGTTTCTCCAAGTTCCCCATACTACGGGTCCCCACCACATATGGCAACTCCTGCCACACCACCTCATCACACCATTGTGAGTATCTACCAATAGCTTGTGGCTCATGCCTTGTAAACAATTTGTCATGCCTTTGCAAAGTAACTATCTATTTGTAAGATACATCATTTATGTTTCTTATTTACACTCTGGAATAATAATAATCTGAAACTTGTGATCATGGTAATTTTTGAAATATTCTGTGTGCATCTTTTCAACAGATAACACAAGAATGTCTGACAATTCAAGCAAATGGAGATCCCCCTAGGCACAATGCTGAAGCGGTTGCTACAATATAAGCCACTAGGAGGAAGGTTAGAATGAAAATACAAAAAGTAATGAAATGTGATTCTATGCAAGAGAAAAGTTATAGAATGCATAAATTAATTGTCAGATTGTATTGCACTAACAATCAGATGCAGTGTAAAGCTAAGTAGTGTGACTTCACTCCATTGTTGAAAATGGAACAGAGCCTCCTTGATAATTACAGTGTTCCAGAATTGGAAGACGGGGGAATTTCACCAATCAAACTTCATTTTTGTCCAGGGCTTGATCATAGATCTATTCAAGACATTCAGCATTAAGAATCACCATAGAATATGAGTGTATTTTTCCTGTGTACATAAATATTTAATACATTAGAATAAAGTGATGAGTACTGTGATGAATTTAAGCTACCGTATGTATCCCCACTGGAGATTATAAAGCACCTAAGTTTTTAAGTACTACCATCATTCCCAACTTAAATATTGCAAGCCCCATAGGGTTAGTACAGTATTTTTTATTTATCATTTATTTAGATGTTTATAATTGTTATGAATTTTGATTATAATTTGCTTCCTAAATATGAGTTAATTTTTGTCCTTAGTTTAAGGAGCTTGTTGCTGAAGCCTCTGTTAGCTGCAACTCGTGTGACAACAAGTATCACAAAGTCTTCCAATAGCTATTTTAAGTAAGTTTTATGAAAACACTGTCATTCTTACTTGTGGACATTTCAGTTGACAGTAAGTAATGTAGCATTCACACAAATGCTACTCTTTATCTAGATTTTAAGTTTCCTATCGTTAATTTTATACAAACAAACAAATGTGGATCATTTGTGTCCTATTAAAGTTATATGTACCAGCATTCCTAATTGAAAAAACAACAATGGCAGTACTGCCATGTGCTGTCATAATCTGTATTTTTTTTATCTGAATAATGTGTTCTACAAGTTTACAATACAGAATATATGAATGTATGAATTTAAAATCTCAAATAAGTGATACACACTCCTTATTAGAAGATGAACCAAGTGAATTATAGCAAAATATATTTTAACTTAAGAGTGTCTAAATTGGACATGCTAAATCTGTATGAAGCAGGTATATTCACAGCTAAGTAGCCCAAATTGCATGTATATGAGGTAGTCCAAAACATATATAAAGTTATTCAGTTGATATGCAGACGTAGAGATGTTAGGTAGGTCATATGTCATGATTATGTAACTTGAAGAGTAGGCTACATTAGAACTTAAGATAATTTAATACTTAAAGATACATTTACACATTCACATACTTGCTAAACACACACACACACACACACACACACACACACACACACACACAGGCACACCCACCCAGACACACACACACACACACACACACAGACACACACACACACACAGCCCCTCCACACACACACACACACACACACACACACACAGCCCCTCCACACACACACACTCAAAAAAAAAAAAAAAAAAGTCCCAGCCCTGTAAAACTACAACTAGGTAAATACACACACACACACACACACACACACACTTCTCTGACAGCTCCGTCGGTAAAGCGCTGCACTGCCAGGCTTCACGGCCTGACAGGCAACGGTTCAAGCCCTGCTCAGGCTGGGTTTTACTACTGACTAAGGAGTGGTTACTGTCCCCCCTTGAGCAAGGGGGATGGGGGTGTGGTGTGGGAGGTCTTGGCTGTACCCAAAGATTGACTAATGAGCCTTGCAGTTGCTATAATCAGGAGGGTACTTGCTGGTGATTGCGAGTCCAACTTGTGATCAGGCCATGGTGAAATACACACACACACACACACACACACACACACACACACACACACATATATATGCCCTGGTAACTCAGTGCGCTGCGCTGCCAGGTTCCATGGTCTGGCAGGCAGAGGATCAAGCCCTGCTCACGCGAATTTTTCCACTGGCAGAGGGGTAGTTACTGTCCCCCCTTGAGCAAGGTGGATGGGATGTGTGGTGTGTGAAGGTCCTGGCAGTACCCAGAGATTGACTATAAGGAGCTTGCTCAGGTCAGGAGGATACTTGCTGCCGATTGAGAGACCAGCTCATCATCAGGCTGTCGGTGAATTACACACACACACACACACACACACACACACACACACACACGCACACACCACTCTGTGGCACAACTGGTTAGAGCGCTGCGCTGCCAGGCTTCACTCTCTGACAGGGCGGCAGTTCGAGCCTGCTCAGGCCGGATTCTTTCCATTGACTAGAAGTGGTTACTGTCCCCCCTTGAGCAAGGGGGATGGGGTGTGTGATGTGTGAGGTCCTGGCAGTACCCAGAGATCGACGATGCCGGGAGGGTTCCTGCTGGCGATTACGAGTTCAACACGTGATCATGCCACGGTGAATTACACAACTGTTCTGATAGTTCAGTAGACTAAGGGTCTGCCCTGTCAGGCTCAGTCCTGGCAGGCTGAGGTTTGAGCCCTGCTCAAGCTGAGATTTTTCTGCCGACAGAGTGGGTACTGCCCCCCCTTAAGAAAGGGGATGGGGTGTGTGGTGTGTGAAGTTCTGACAGCACCCAGAGAGCAACTTTAATAAGCTTGCTCTGATTGGGAGGGTATATATCTGCTGAAGAAGCCGAGTCCAGCATGTGATCAGGTCAGGGTGGTGAATCACACACACACACACACACACACACACACACACACACACACACACCATACAGCCCCCCCCCCCCACACACAGGTAGTGCAGTGGTTTGCAATCTAACCTCAGAACTGAGAGGTCCCGAGTTCAATTCCCAGGCAGATTATAGACAGATGGGCAGTCTCCTATACTACTTACCTTTCTACCCACCCCAGCTAAAGGGTACTGACTGGGTGTCAGTTTCAGTCATGGGTTGTGTCCTGTCTCCCAGGTGTGTGTGGGTGTGATGTGTGGTTCCTGCTGTTCCTGAGACCTGTCACTTAAGCTCCAAGCTCATTCAGGGAGGGTACTGACTGGAGATCATGAGTCCAACCAGTGATCAGACCACGGTATATGACACACACACACACACACACACACAAACACCACTCTGTGGCGCAACTGGTTAGAGCGCTGCGCTGCCACACACACACACACACACACACACACACACACATACACACAAAGCCAGTTCCTTTAACTAGTACTAATTCAATGGAATTGGCTGAACTGGAAAAGTAAATTTGCATCATCTGCGGTTATATGTTTAATAATTTTTCAGTGGAAAGAATGACACCAAATAGCTAAATTTGTTGTTATTGTCCAGTTTGGTGTAGTGTTTTGATATTTGTCTGTATTGGAAATAAGTGAACTTGTCAGCTGCAGACCATTTTCTTAGGCTTCAGTAAATTTTTTTGTTATTTTTTGCTTTTCTATGGTTTTAATAGTTATATGTACAGCAAAACCTCTTAAAATCAGTATAATTGGGGTGAAGGCATTGCCAAATGACCAAACTGCAGATTTATAAGGCACCTCCTTTCCTGTAAAAATATCATGATTATTTTCGCATATAAAAGGGATAAATCAAATATAAGGAGGTCCTTTTGGTAAGCTAGAGAGCCAATATTACTGTCCAGCATTTATTGAACAAACAGAATGACACACACTCTTCACTTGAAGCACTTGAAAACTGCACTATATTGACGATAACGACTGACTAAGGGTGAATTTATCATGTGGTAGTAGTAGGACTGGGAAAAGTGACTACTTCCTGAAACACACACACACACACACACACACACACACACACACACACACACACACATACGCATGCACACGTAGCCCTGGTAGCTCAGTGGTAGAGCTCTGTGCTGCCAGGCTTCACAGCCTGGCAGGCTGAGGTTCAAGCCCCACTCAGGCTGGGATTTTTCCACTGACAAGGAGTCCAGGTTACTGTCCCCCCTTGAGCAAGGGGGATAGGGTGTGTGAAGGTCCCATCAGTATTCAAAAATCAACTAATAAGCCTTACTCTAATCGAGGGAATACTTGCTGCTGATGACAAGTCCAGCCATGGTTGAATTAAATACACACACACACACACACACACACACAGGACTTTTTTTGTACAGTGTTTAGTGTGCTCTCCTCACAACCAAGCGATCCTGGATTCGATTCCCGGATGGAACGGCAACTGATGAAAAGTTTCCTTTAATCTGTTGCCCCTGTCCACCCATTAGTGAATGGGCACACGTTGTCAGTCGAGGATTCTGTCCCACTTCTCAGGTGTGCATGGGTGTGAGGTTTCAGCTGTACCCAGAGATCTGTCACCTCTTAGCTCCAAGCTCACTCGGGGAGAGTACTGGCTGGCAATCATGAGTATCATGTGGTCAGACCATGGTTAATTACACACACACACACACACACACACACACACACACACACATTGTTCCATAGCTCAGTGGTTAAGAGCTCTGCTCTGCCAGGCTTCACAGCCTAACAGGTGGAGGTTCAAGCCATTCTCAGGCCTGGATTTTTTCACTGACAAGGAGCATTACTGTCCCTCCTTGAGCAAGGAGGATGTGGTGTGTGGTGTGTAGAGGTCCTGGCAGTACCCAGAGATCGACTATTAATGAGCTTGCTCTTGTCAGGAGGGTACTTGCAGGTGATTGTGGGTCCAATATATAATCAGACTGTGGTGAATTACACAAAGGTGTGAGGTTTCAGACAGTCCCAAAGATCAATCATCGGAGTTCCAGTGCTCACCTGGGGAGGCACTGGCTGGAGATTGCAAGTTCACAGCATGATTAGACCATGGAAATTATATATACACACACACACACACACACACACACACACACACACACACACACACACATGCATCACTCTTGCAGCTCAGTGGTTAAAGCTCTGCACTGCCAGACTCAGGTCTAGCAAGCAGAGGTTTGAGCTTCACTCAGACTGGGATATTTTTGCTGATAAGGAGTGGTTACTGTCCCCTTTTGAACAAGGGAGATGGGGTGTGTAGTGTGCGAAGGTTCCAGCAGTACCCAGGGACTGACTTTAATGAGTTTGCTCGAGTTGGGAGAGTACTTGCAGGTGATGTTGAATCCAACTTGTGATCAGGTCAAGGTGAATTACACACACATCACTTCCATGGTAGCATGCCAATTTACTTATTTTGGATCTCCGATAAATAGGACGTGGCCAACTTGAGTAATTTTTTCCCAATTTTTTCAAGCTGCTAAAAATTTTCTTTTTTGTAAATCATTTTTTTGTGCCTTCTCATCCCTAATTCATACTCAAAGGGGTTTTACTGTAGTTGCATTAGCTTGAAATAGTTTAGCAAATGACTGTATGCAGTGGTCATACCAAAAACTAGGGATCTAGTTAGTGTGTGTATTTACTTATTTGTATTTGTCTAGTTGTAGTATACAGGGCCTGAGTTGCTCGTGTGGGCCTGTCTCCATATCTGTTTTTTCCCGGTTTTCCTTAGATTGCCACACACATCTTCTCATCCCAAGTATTTCTATTTCTTTTGGAAAATATGTACTTTTTTGTGTCGTTAAGATATGTTTCCTTCCGCAGTTTTTTCTTGTATTGTTTGAACTCCCTGACTTTACTTCCCCTTTTCAATAATAGATCTGTATTATCTGATTATTCTAAGTCAATCCTAATTTTATATTGTAACCAGGTCTCCTCTCTTTTTAGTGCCAGTGTTTTCAGCTATATTTCTTTTAATCTTTCTTCTTGATTTATGTCTCCAATTTCTAGTACCATCTTAATGGCTATTCTTTGTATTTTTTCCAACTTCTTCACATGTTATTTTTTGTGAGGGGACCCTATGACTCCTGCATATTTTAGTTTTGGTCTGATCACTGTGCTTATTTTTTTCATCATATCTTGAAGTGAAATGCATTTTTTATATTCTTTAGCATATTGTATGTATCTCCAACTATATTTTTTATATGCTTCATTGGTGACCAATCATCCTGAATGACCATTCCCAGGTCTTTTTCCTCTTTTTCTCATATCATATTATTTCCTATTTTGTAAGTGCATGTAGGTGTCATTTCACTCTTCCCCATTTCCAGTACATAACTTTATTTGCATTAAATTTCATTTTTCATGTTTAACTCTATTCATATATCTAGTTAATGTTCTTTTGCAACTTCTCAAAGTCTCTATTTATTGTTTTCCTCATTCATTTTGCATCACCTGCAAACAGACATGTGTAACTGTTCACTCCTGCCACGTCATTTATATAAATAAGAAACATAGTTGGTGCTAACACTGAGCCCTGTGGCACTCCACTAGTCACTTTATTTCTCTTTGTCATCTCTTTCACTCATTTCTTCATTTCTCTTCCTTCCAAATAGTCATTTATCTGTTTTTTTTCCTTTCAAACCTCCAGTGACTTTTAGTATTTCTATCACAAGATTGCCACGATTGCCCCCTTCTAAAACCAAATTGCCTAAATATTTCATTCATTATTTTTTTGTTGCCCCCTCACATATTTTACATTGTATGTATACAGCTTGTCAAAGAAACTGGTTTATAATTGGAATCATATTTACTCTCTTCATCTATCTTGAGACTTTCCCTGTTTTCAGTGAAAATTCAATTATATCATATACTAATCCAATCAGCTATTGTCTACACTCTTTTATAATATGCTCTGGTCCTGTTGCCTTCCTTCCCTCTTGGCTGTTCATTATCTCCTGTGTCTTTTCTCTATTCCCTTTGATTTACCCCATCTCTGCCATATTTCTCTTTGATGGTATTCTAAATCTGATTCCTTTTAAATTTTTTGGAAATGTTCAGTCAGTATTTCACTCATTTCTCATTTCAGGTCTTCATATATTATGTTAACTTTCAAACAGGTAACACTTTCTTCATTCCCTATTTTTGGTTTATATATTTATAGCATAGCTTAGGATATGTCTTACATTTGTTGACTGTATTCTTTTCATGTTTCTTGTTTTCCACTCTTCTTATCCTCACATAATTATTTCTTGTCAGTTTATAGTTTCTGTTTCTTTGTTATTTTTCTCCTCATTTCCTTCCATGCTTTATCCCTTCTCTCATATGCCTTTTCACACTTTACATAATACCAATCCACTTTCTTTTCTCCCTTTATTCAATGGAACATATTAACATTCTGTAAATGCTTGTTCATATTTCTTTAGGAAAAAATGGTATTACTTCTATACATCCCTTGATTTTCTTTTACTCCAGTTTGTTTCATGAAGGAATTTTTCAAGGTCTGTAAAGTTGGGGATGACAAAGTGTTTCCTGTGCCTGTGTACCTCCTGGCATTGTGAAAAGATCCTCAATTTCCAATATCATATTGTCGCTCTTTCTCATGGGACGTATATTTTCTTCATTTATTTAAGGTCCAACCTTGATGGTTCATTTCCTCCTCTCTCTCTTGTTTTATTAGGCATCCCTTGCAAAATCATGTTGTTCAATGTCATCCTCTGTAATCTGTGTCCCCAAGTATTTCTGTCTCCCTCACTTTTGAACATCTCCCACTCTAAGGTAGAGATAAAGGTGGGAGCATATGCTATAGCTGTGTGTGGCAGTGGTGCTCATCTCTCTCCCATTGGCCTTTTGAGCCTGTGGTGGGAGAGAACCCATAAACTCAACACAGGTTGAGTGTAACATCTGGGTTACCACAGTTTACCCTCCTCAGGTTTCTCCAGGTACCCAATTATCAACCATTCAGAAAGGAATGATGAACAGTTGGATGGACTGCACACTGACTGTCCAGCCCAGGATTCAAACCTAGGCCCACACATTTGTAGTTAGGGACACTAACCACTGCACCATGGAGGTACCCACCCACTTTACTTGACTAATTAAAATGTTGCTGTTTATTATTATCCATTGTAAACTCTCCAGGGTATTTTTTCAACTTTCATCTAGTAATTAGTCCATTGGTTGGGGCATATGCAACCACAATTTTTATTTTCTCCACTTTTACCTGTTATCTCCACTCATTACTTCTGCTGTCTCCTTCATCTGTTTCACCTTTACCACTTATATTTTAGATTTCATCATTATCATAATACCTCTGTGTTTTCATGGTGCATCTCTGTGGTGCAGTGGTTAGCATGGCTAACAACAAATCTGTGGGCCTGGGTACGAATCCCAGCACCCAGCTGCTCATCCTTCCATTCAGGATGGCCGGTAAATGGGTACCTAGGGAAACCAGGAGAAGGTAAACCATAGTAACCTGGATGTTGCACTGGCCCTCTGTCCCTGGTTAATGGCTTCTCACCCACAACAGGCTCAATAGCCAATGGTAAGGAGATGAGCACTGCAGCCACATGCTGCTAACAACAACACCTCCAAACTTTACCATGCCTACAACACCTCCACCCCTCTTACCCTTCCTGTCTTTTCTCCATACAGTAAACTTTCTTCAGTTTTAAAGGTGATATCTTCAGCTAATCTTGCTTCTGCAAGGCAAATGATTTCCAGCTGTATTTCTGAGGTAGTCTTTTAATTCTAATTTTCCTAGTAGTATCCCATATATATGGGTATATATTATCTCCGACTCATCTGTTTCTTTCTCTGCTCCTTTGCACATCCTTCTCTTAATTTCTATTCATTATATACTTTTTTATGCACTTTTTTCTTCACTCTACAGAATGTCATTTCCTCTGTTGGCCTTTCTTCATTTTTCTCTTTTACTTCTTTCCTCAATATCTTCATCTTTTGTCTCTCTTCTTGATTTAAGCTCCTTATTATAAATACTTGTATGTACTCTGTAATGTTCTTGCCACAAACATTACTGTTTGTGATCTCTGTTGTGTGACCCAAACCCCTCCTTCAACATATTTTCCATTCTCACCACTTCTTTTCAATCTTTGTTCCTTCATCATTGTCTTTTCTTTATCTCTGTTATTTCAATGGGATCATCTAGCATTTTACTCCATATATTATTTTCTTTCTTTCCTGCAGCATCCCTGACTATTAAATCTTTAGTTTAAATTACTTTAATCACTTCTTTTTTCAAAGATATCCTTCTGTTCCACCTGCTTCTTTATAAATATCTTCTTAAAAGTCATCCTGTCTTTTTCTTGTTTCTTTTGTTTCCTGTGACTTCACCAGTCACAAAGTTCTGAACTTCCTCATTATTTTCTTGTCTTGCTCCTTGCTCTTTTCTTAACTTCACTTTTCATTTTCAGTTTTTCAATTTCCTTCTCCCCACTCTCATTAACCTTATCAAGGTACTCAGTTTGTGCACTGAGTGCCGTGTTCTCTTCCTCCAAGTCAGATTGTTTTTCTCCAGCCCAATTTTTCTAATACTTTTTGTCACTGCAGTCTGTCACTCTTCTTTCAGTCCTCTCATTTCTAGCTTTGTTTTGTCTCTTCTGCCTCAGCCTTTTTCAATCTCACTTTTACTTCAGAGAAATCAATTTCTTCAGTTAAATTCCTTATCATGAGGCCCCTTGGAGACAATGGTGAACCCAGCCAGCATTGCAGATTTAGTCACTGTTTATATTTTTGCAATTCACTGCATAGCAGTTTTATTACTCACTTTCTCCTTCCTTGGAGACAGGACCACTTATTTACCAATCCAGGCACCCTTGTTCTATACTAGGTACTCGAAGAGGTGATGAAATTTCCATTGTTCCCCGACACTGTTCACTAATACACACTGTCACAGAACGGTGTCAGACAACCATGTGTGTGTGTGTGTGTGTGTGTGTGTGTGTGTGTGTATCTTTTTTGAGTCATGATCCCCTGTTTATGAAGGACTATGAATATGCTGGTTGCATTTCAAGTGCTGCAATATATTTATTTTCTTGTTCTTCATACCCTAGTCGTTACAGCGTGAGTTGTGAGCTGCAATGGTGCTCAGACTACTCAACTTAATGCTCAGGCAGCCATGTGCACCACAGGTGCAAAATATTTGCTGTCACTGATCCACACACTATTTTCACATGTACATAAACCAAGTGTGCTATCTCTAATGTATATTCTTAAAAAGGTTGCCATGATCATGTGCTTAGTATGTTGATCACAGTCATAACATCTCAAATCGGTTTTCTGAAACAAATTGTTAATCACTGGCGCTATCTCTTTGTGCTTGCCAACATTATTTTATCAGATTCCTACAATGTAATAGAAGTATTTTTAACCATTAATAGCGGTTTCCCAAATAGCATATGTATCATGCATCTCTACAAATATTATTTCTTATCTTTATCTTAGATAGATCTGACTAAACTCTTAGATATATAGTGGTGCATATGGCTGAAAATTTATATTTACTATAATATATTTTGCCAGTTTAAATGAGAATGATAATCATTAAATGCAAACTTACTACTTTTTTATAAGTCATCAGTTTCCAAAGATAAAGTATGTAATAACCAAGTATGAATTTTATTATATATATTATAATTTTTTGGTTCAAATGTTGCATTACCTTGTGAACATCATCTGTGATATTTTAAAGTGTGAAGAGCCATCTTATGGAATACCAGGGACAGGTGCTCAGTAGTCTAATTATTATCTTGGGTTAAAATCTGTGATTTGGAATTAAAAGTCTTTGGTTAATAGTGGGCATCTTTCATGGTATAAAGGGATCAAGGGATTAGTATTGGTTTATCCTTGACAGGCATCCCAAGTGGAAGCTTAATGTGGAAGCTTGATAGAAAATGTTAACTGAAATGTCTAATATAATTATACTTACCCAGAAACTTATTCTGAACCCTTTATGGTGCTCATGTGATCATTATTAATAGAGGTAACTTGCCATTTTGGAGCTCATTTGATCTCTATGATTGGAGAGGCATTACAGCAACAATAGTCCGGCTCGGCACATCTGTTGCAGCCATATGAATGTCATATTTTTTTCTTTCTTTTGTTAATCTTCATTGGGTGCACTTGGGTAATTTCATCATTATTGGTAATCTGTTATTTGTTGCTTGGTATCACATCTCACATCATGAGTTCTCTCCTTTCAGTTCAGTCTTTAATAACAAGTCATTTGCAGTGGTTAATGCAATCATTTACTTTGGTTCTTTGCAGCTTTGGGAACAGCTAGGGTATGTTCTGTCTCTCCTCTGTCATTTCTCTTTTTTTCTTTACTTCCCTATTGGTAAAATATTTAGAAAATTGAAGAAATTTGAAGTGATTCCATTACTCCTATGTTATAACAGTTTTGAATGACTTCAATTCTCTTTGTCTTGTTATTTTTTACATCCAAAAGCATCATGTACAGTCCTTTACCTGATTTCCATGGCTTTTTACACTATAAATAACTTAGTTCTTAAGATGTTTGTACTCCATGCTTCATGTGCACATTCCATTAATTATAGGAAAATTTTCCCAATTGTCTTTGTATATAAAATATTGCCAAGTCAGTTTTCATGCATCCATTTCTTTAATATGGAAAACTGTCCTTTCCTTTGAAAGCAATGCAACATCCTAAGGATGTGAATCATATTTGACTCAAATATTTTGTTTATTGTTTGTTTTTCTCCTAATACATGCATAATTTTGAAGGTGACTGAATTTTTATGTAGATTTTATATAGATGTCAGCTTAATTTTATTGCAACTATGTTGTATGACGTATTTTGATTTTCAGTGGACTGATAGATATTTCCTTTTCTTTGTAGTCATTATTTTTTCTTATAGTAAGAAGGTAGGCCAATCTTAGAGTATCATAAGTGATAAACATTTATTTTGAAGAATCACCTCTTGTAATGATCCCACCTGTAGTCATACTGCAGATATCTGAGCTCTGCTTCTATGTGAAACTCTAAGTACCACAGGCCTTCTGATGACATAGACAGGGAGGTGTCATAATGCTTCCTCAGAGAGGCTGTAATCCCATTATGTGCAATACATAACATATTTATCATGTGTACTTAATTATATTGAGAATAACCCTTTGAATATTAAAGTTGACAGTTTTGCAATACATGTATATATATATATATATATATATATATATATATATATATATATATATATATATATATATATGATTGATTGATAGTTTACTGTTGCAAGTAAAACAAAGGAGAAGGGGGGAGCATGCCATCCCAACCCCCAGGCAGTACAGAGTGTGAGTAGAACCTGGTTTATCCGACATTCAAAACAACGGCACGGATCTGGGGCCCAAATTTATAAAAATTGTTATTATTTTTAGTGGCACAGGCTTTCATTTATAGTGGTTGCCATGATGTATAACTCTTGCTGGGCCCATGCTGCTCTTTCATCTTTGCCTATCAACATCTACCTTTCCTTCCTGCTGGAAGTATGCCTTTGTACAGCCTGTGGCTAAGAAGGGTGACCGATCCAATACCTCAAACTACCGCCCTATAGCTTTACTTTCCTGTCTATCTAAAGCTTTGAATCAATTCTTAACCTTAAGATTCAAAAGCACCTTTCCACTTCTAACCTTCTATCTGATCGCCAGTATGGGTTCCGCAAGGGGCGTTCTACTGGCGATCTACTTGCTCTCTTAACTGACTCCTAGTCATCCTCTCTTAGCCCACATACCTCTCTGCACAAAGGCCACCTCCCTTTCAGATTAATTTAAATTGCTGCCTTTTGATCAGGCCTCCAACTTAATCTGAGCTATGAGGGTGGCGATAATGGGCCACTCTTACGTCAAGTATTTGCAAAGACTGCCAGAGAGGCAAGCCACCTTGACCTTGGACTGCGGGGAGGAGGTATCTCTTGAACTTCAATTCTCGGCTCATCCCGGCAAAGACTACCCTCACTTTCTGAACAACCCGGAGGTTCTTGAAGCCTTAGGCAACCAAAATATTGACGTAGTGGTCACTATTCTGGGGGGAAATTCAATAGTTGACTCTGTAACTAACACAGACATTAACCTCAGAGCCAGTGATTACTATAAATGACTGCATCAGATAGTTGGCCCCAGTTGTTTGTCCCTTGCAGCTCAGATTGAACCCAGGTTTTGCTCCAAGGGAAATAAATTTGGAACCCCGCAACCTGTGGAGTATAACCGGTGAAGGCAAGTCTTGAATAACTTTCTAAATAAGACCCTCAAAAAACGAAAGCTGGTAGATAATGTAATACTGCTAGGGGCGGCCAACTATCTTCCTGGCGCCCTGGTGCTGCTGACTAAATTGGAAATCCCGACCACCATGTCTTGCAGGAACTGCTGCTGAGCTCGCTGTGTGGGTGGGCTTTGATGGTACACACACCGGCATCCACCGCGAGGAGTGCTGAGTCTGGGCCTCTGGGCTGCCATCTCGCTGCTGCTTAGGTGGTTACAATTGTGTCACGGCAGGATCCTGCTCACTGCGCCATGTGAGAGGTCCAAAGAAACACCAGCTTCCTTGTCCTTGTTTACTGGAGTAGTGATACAGCCTCGCATGACAAAGGGGAGGCCATTACTGCCTTTGTGTTGGTAGTGGTGCGAGGCGCGAGCTGGCGCCGTACAGTACAATGTTGCCATGTCTTAGGTAATACATCTCACACTAACTTTTTGAATTATCAGTGACTCATCCTATAAGGGGCACAGAAAATGGGGATGCAGAGGCCAACTTAAATAGTGAACAAGAAGCTAGTCAGTCCGTAAGGCCCAAAAGGAAGGCCACGGAGAGATTCAAAAGGATGCTCAGGGACAATCTCAGTGATTTGTAGAAGTTGCTCTCCTCATGAATACTTGAACATACAGATAAAGCTGGTGTAACCACCCAGTTAGCGGTTTTGCCTTAGTGGCTTCACATACGTCTGGCTACTGTGACAGGGTCAGGGGCTAATCTATCTGGAAGAGGCATGCAGCGACCTCTACCTCCCCGAGCTGCTTCTATTCTCTCTCTCCTCCTAAATAAATCTTCTTCACTTGCAAAATGCTACACTCTGAATACCATATTCAGAGTGAGGATCTAAAATAATTATGCTACACCCTTCCTTTAAAATAAAAGGCAGGGTAAGGGTTAAACTGAATAGAGGTAAAGTCAATATATGACAAAATAAAGTCAGTGAGGACTTGCCCTATACATGCTACGCTCGTGACCTATCATAGTCAGAGTGAGGATTACCAAATTAAAGCTTCAATGTCCTTTAAAATAAAAGGTGAGGAAGCATCACTTCCCTTTAAAAATAGAGATGTGGACTCATTTAAAGCAACTCCATAAAAATGCATTGGAGAAAGGTACCATTCTCCACAATAAAGGAGACCCTAGTACCTTTAGCTAAAATTTAAGTAGTCCTAATTTACTTCTCAGACTTAAGCACTCATTGAAAATTTTTTATTCCAT
>NC_066553.1:14622244-14719648 GCF_024679095.1 Eriocheir sinensis | reverse complement strand
CTACCCGGTTCTCTTACCAACAAAACCTTAAGAATGTCTCCCTTATTAAAGCCCTTCATCCATTTATAAACCTCGATCATGTCTCCACGCACCCTTCGCCTTTCTAGAGAATGCAAGTTTAACTGTTTGAGCCTTTCCTCGTATGGCAAGTTTCTCAACCCCTGAATCATCTTAGTCATCCTCCTCTGCACCGATTCTAACATTTTGATATCCATTCTATAGTAAGGTGACCAGAACTGAACCGCATAGTCAAGATGAGGTCTAACTAATGCTAAATATAGTTTGACAAAGACTTCGGGGCTTCTGTTGCTTACGCTCCTTGAAATAAATCCCAGTACCCTATTAGCTCGATTTCTAGCTTGAATGCATTGTGCACTTGGACGGAGATCAGAGCTCACTAAGACCCCTAAATCCCTCTCGCACCCAGACCTGCTCATGAGAGTGTCATTTAAGCAATAGTTATGTGAGGGGTTGTTCCTACCTACACTCAGAATACTGCACTTCCCTACTTTGAACTCCATCTGCCATTTATCCGCCCAGTCATACAATCTGTTGAGTTCACCTTGGAGAATACTTGGAGAATACTTGGAGAAAGGAGGAGGAGTAATTTGCTACGTAAAAAGTACGCTCCCTGCCATAAAAATAGACAAACAGGACGCATAGAATTACGACTCCGTCTATGTGGAAATCACTGCGAATAATAAGAAACTAACACTTGCGACCGTATACAGGCCTCCAAAACAACAGGCAGCCGACGACACTGCCCTGTATGAAGAGCTTCACTCTTTAACACAAAGCAAAGAAGCAATAATAATTGGGGACTTTAATTGTCCTAACATCGACTGGGGACTGATGACTGGAGATCAAGAGGGTAACAGGCTTATAGAAATGGTGGAGGATTCGTTCCTCACTCAAGTTGTAACTCAACCGACAAGAGAAAACAATCTGCTGGATGTGGTATTAGTAAGCGACCCCGACCTCATTCGTGACTGTGAAGTTGGTGAAAAAATTAATGGTTGCGATTACCACTTAATCCGTTTCAACGTCAACATAAGTCACAAACTCATAGACAATCCCTCAGTGATACCAGACTACAAAAAAGCAAACTTCAACCTAGCCCGTGAGCTGCTTCCCCCAACGACCTGGGACCAGCTTCACCTAACCGACAATACAATCGACAACGTGTGGAACAACTTCAAAGATAAGCTTTTGCAGGTAGAGAAGGCTACAGTGCCTACGAAACCCAGGCGAACAAATGGTACCGTGGATCCACCGTAGATGACCACAGAAATAAAAAGGGCGGTAAACTTAAAAAAAGGAATTATAACCTGATGAAAGAAGATGACACGGCCGAAGCCCGTACTCAGTACCACACCAGCCTCAGAGCTTGTCGCACCCTTATTCGAAGTAGTAAACGCAACTACGAAAAACAAATAGCGCGTGACATCAAAACAAACTCAAAAAAAATATTCACGTACATCAGATCGAAAAAGAATGTAAAATCCAATATTGTTCCCCTGACAGATGAGACTGGATCTGTAACTCAGGACAGTAAACAGATGGCCAGAATCCTCAACAGTAACCTCGCATCCGTATTCACAGTCGAGGACATCGAAACCATTCCCGAGAGCCCTGACCCGCCGAGTGAAATCACGCCCCTGGAAATTGACACAATATGCGACCAAGAAGTTAAAAAGTATTTGGACAAACTCGACACGAACAAGTCAACGGGACCCGACGGTTTGTCACCACGATTATTAAAAGAGCTTAAACAACAAATACTTCAGCCACTCGCTAACATATTCAACCAGTCTGTTAAATTGAAAAAGGTCCCGGAAGACTGGAAGATGGCGAACGTAACACCGATTTTCAAAAAAGGAGACAAAAGCCGTGCAATAAACCACAGGCCCATAAGTTTGACATCAGTGGCAGGAAAAATACTCGATAAGATTATTAGAGACAAACTTGTCAAGTTTCTAGAAGACAATAATGTAATCTCCGACACCCAGCATGGCTTCAGAAACAAGCGCTCATGCCTAACAAATTTATTAGACTTTTGCCAAGGTATATATAATAAGTGGGATGCCCACAGCCCCCGTGATGTTATATACCTGCACTTTCAGAAAGCCTTCGACAAGGTACCGCACGAGCGACTCCTTAAGAAACTGCACTCGACGGGCATTGGAACCAATCTGATCGCGTGGATAAGAGATTGGCTCACCGGCAGAAAACAACGAGTACTACTAAACGGGCAGCCTTCCGATTGGCTTCCAGTCACTAGTGAAGTGCCTCAAGGGTCAGTGCTGGGACCCATTCTCTTCATCATATATATCAACGACCTCGAATCAGGATTGAAATCAACAATATCGAAATTTGCTGATGACACCAAGGTGGGTGGAAAGGCCCTCACAAAGACCGAATGCGAAAACATTCAGAAAGACCTCAATCACATTATCGAATGGTCAGAAGAATGGCAAATGTCCTTTAATGTTGACAAATGCAAAGTCATGCACATTGGGTCCAGAAATAGTAACCACACATACATCATGAATGGGAGACCTCTGCAAGCGATGCAGGAGGAAAAGGATCTTGGAGTCACTATCAGCAGTGACCTGAAACACGCGAATCAATGTAAAAAGGCCTACAACAAAGCCAATACTATGCTCGGGTTCATAGCGATGAACTTCGAGTGTAAAACGCCAGACGTGATGCTATCCTTGTATAATTCCATGGTAAGACCGCACCTCGAGTATGCAGTACAGTTCTGGTCTCCTAATTACAGAAAGGACATTGATTTATTGGAAAGGATTCAACGACGCGCCACAAAGATGATTCCAATCTTAAGGGATCAACCGTACGAAGAACGACTCAAGCGACTCAATCTCTTTACACTGGAGAAAAGACGCCTGCGAGGGGATATGATTCAAGTCTTCAAGTATCTGAAAAACTTCAATAACGTCGATTACTCCAAATTCTTTGAACTGCAAACCAACCTAAGAACTAGAAATAACGGCGTACCCATTCAGTCGAGTAGATGTAACACAGACATCGGAAGTAGTTTCTTTTCAAACCGAGTCATTCGTCACTGGAACAATCTTCCTTCAAAAATAGTAAATGCGAATACTATCAACTCCTTCAAATATAGAATCGACCGTCACTTCGCTGCGTCAGTAGTGTACTGAATATTGAGGTGCATGTTTTCAGACAGATTGCAGCAAGACCTCAACCTATATTCATATAATTCTCCCCCACAACCTAGATTGCAAGTAGCGTAAGTCAACAATAGAGTAAAGCAACAGTTAATGTCCGCACGGCAAGTGGAGTGAGGTGTGGGTGCAGTAAGGTGACAGGTTACTGGTGCGTGCCTAGTACCGCCGGTAAAACGAGGATCAAGCCTCCACCTGTGCCCCTGAAACTACACCTCACCCACCGTGAGTATTAGGGGGGATTCTGGGGCTGCCCTGTGTAGGCCACTCGTCCTCTCCCAGTCTCCCTGTATTTCTATGTTCTTGCATCTGCTCCTCAATATCGAGGTGCTTTTCATCTGCCCCTCAATGTCGAGGTGCTTTCATCTGCTCCCTAGGCCCCAAGTGGCTGTCGAGCAGATTAAATCACCAAAGCGGGCAACCTCGTAATGAGCCAATAGACTTTCTGTTGCCTGCATTTCCACGTTTCCATGTTTCCATGTTTCCTTTCCTTTCTTCCTTCCTTTCTTTCTTTCTTTCTTTCTTTCTTTCTTTCTTTCTCTGTTGTTTCCTTTCTTTCTTTCTATCTATCTATCTTTCTTTCTTTCTTTCTTTCTCTTTCTCTCTGTCTATCTCTCCATCTATTATCTATCTGGTATTCTATCTCTCTCCCTCTCTGTTATAATAAGGACAGTGCGTGGTCGATGCGTCCATTCCACAACGGTGCGTCATTACCAACAAGATTTTTTCATCGCACGATTCATGAAGCTCCTCGCCATCCATAAAACATCGGCGACTCAAATCAATAGACAATTTACTCTTGACAGCAAACCCTTCCTCAACCCTGAACGAGTGTGTGTGTGTGTGTGTGTGTGTGTGTGTGTGTGTGTGTGTGTGTGTGTGTGTGTGTGTGTGTGTGTGTGTGTGTGTGTGTGTGTGTGTGTGTGTGTGTGTGTGTGTAAGATAATAGATAGTGTTGCCAATTAAAATCAGTGCGGTGCAGGTGCTCAAACGTACGTGGACACACACACACACACACACACACACACACACACACACACACACACACACACACACACACACACACTCCAAGGTATTATAAAAACTGGGATAATTACATCACCAAATGATGTTATTTCTAGACTTTCAAAAAGCCTTTGACAAGGTAACACATGGGCGAATCCTAAAGAAACTACAGTCAGCGGGTATAGGAAACAACCTGACTGCGTGGACAAGAGATTGCCTCTCCAATATAAAACAACGAGTGTTATCCAACTGCCAGGCTTCTGGGTGGCTTCCAGTCACGTGGACTGGACAACGTGGGCAAGGGTCAGTTTGGCGACGCACTACGAAAACTATTCCACCCCTGAGGGGTCAGCCGTATGAAAAACGACTATAGTGACTCAACTTTTGTTTACGTTGGAAGAGAGATGCTTACGAGGAGATATGTTACCGGTGTTCATGTACCTGAAGAAGTTCAGTAACGTCGACCGCTCCATGTTTTTCGAACAACAAACTAACTTAAGAACCAGAAACAACGGTGTACCTATCCAAGCGAAGCGATGTAATTCAGACATTGGCAGGCGTTTCATTTCAGACCGAATCATCCGACATTGGAATAACCTCCCTCTAGAAGTCGTAGGTGCGAAAACCATCAACTCCTTTAAAATTCATATTGACTGTTACTTCGTTGCAACAGGAGTAGATTGAATGTACGTACCGAGGTGTTTTGGACCCCTCTGCTGGCACGAAGTGACTGTCCAGCAGACCAGATCACCTGAGCGGGCAACCTCTTAGTGAGCCAATAGGCTTCTTGCAGCCTGCCTTCCCATGTTTCCATGTTCCATGTTTCCTCCTCCTCCTCCTCCTCCTCCTCCTCCTCTTCCTCCTCCTCCCTTTTAACCCACTGAGTCTTTCTTTCCCATCCCTTTCTCTAAGTCTTTATCCTCCTCCTCTTCTTCACATCACTCCTTCACTACCTCTTCGTCATTTTTCCCCTTTATCTTATTAATTATACCGTCTCCCCCTGCTCCTCCTCCTTCTACTCCTCATCTTCTTGTTCCTCTTTGAAGCTGTGATGTTCATGGGCTCTTAATACCTTGAAAAGAAGAACTGAGGGAAGAAAGAAGAGAACCAAAGAGGAAGAAAGAAAAGGATGAAGAGGAAAAGGAGGAGGGGTGAAGGAATGGGAAGGGGAAAGGGAAGAGAAGGAAGGAAAGGATGAGGAGGAGCAGAAAAGGACTGCAAGGAGATGGCTGAAGGGAGGTGAAGCAATATAAAATGAGTGAGACAAAGGAAAGTCAAACCACAAAGCATGACAAAGGTCGAGTTAAAAATATAAATATAGGGTAAAATAAAACACACAATGAGTTTAGGGAGCAAAGGAAGGAAAGGAGAGAGAGAAGGGAAAATAAAGGAGCGTGTGAAAAAAATCCTAAAATGTCGATGAATCTTTGAAAAACAGATGAATGAGGAAGAGGAGAAGGAGGAGGAGGAAGAGAAGGAGCAAGAGGAAAAGAGAAAGGAGGGGAAAGGAATCGGAGAGGAGATGGAGATTAAAATAAAATGAAAAAAAATAGGAAATGGGGCATATGAAGAAGGAAAGGAGGAGAAGAAAGAGGAAGAGGAGAAGGAGAAGGAGAAGGAGGAGGTTTAGGAGGAGGTGTGTGTGTATGTGTGTGTGTGTGTGTGTGTGTGTGTGTGTGTGTGTGTGTGTGTGTGTGTGTGAAATATATACAAACCCAGCCCCCCCCTGGTTTACATGCGGCCCCCCCCCCCCCCCCCAGTCTCTCTCTCTCTCTCTCTCTCTCTCCCTCTCTCTCTCTCTCTCTCTGCACGCTACCACTCTCCCTTCCTTCCTTCCTTCCTCCTCCTTTGCCTCCCTCTCTCCTTCTTCCCCCTTCTTCCTTAATCCCTCCTTCCCTCCCGCCCTTTCTTCTCTTCCTTGAAAAGCACTCAGGAGGAAAAGAAAGTGAAGGAGAGAGAGAGAGAGAGAGAGAGAGAGAGAGAGAGAGAGAGAGAGAGAGAGAGAGAGAGAGAGAGAGAGAGAGAGAGAGAGAGAGAGAGAGAGAGAGAGAGAGAGAGAGAGAGAGAGAGAGAGAGAGAGAGAGAGAGAGAGAGAGAGAGAGAGAGAGAGAGAGAGAGAGAGAGAGAGAACTGCGACTTGAAACTGCATAGTGAAGAGGATCAAATTTTATGTGAACTCCTACAAAGGACTCTCAAGTTGCACCTGGCCTGGAGTGTGTGTGTGGGCGTGCAAGTGTGTGGGCGTGCAGGTGTGCGGGCGTGAAGGTGTCTGACTGCATAGGTGTGGACTCTTGACACCTGGCTGCTCATGGCTTCCCAGGTGGCTCCGACGGGTGGGAAAAACTGATTTCTCTGCTAGTTATGCGAGGCCATGAGGAGGGAAGGAGTGTTCGGACAAGCCCGGAGGAGGAGTGAAAAGGATAGAGAACAAGATAAATACTGGGGAAGAGAATGGGGAGAGGAGTATGTAGAATAAATATAAGAAAATGTCTAAAGAAGAGGAATGTGAATGACGAAGAGAAAAATTATATATTAGAGATGAAAGAAAACGAAAAAGAGTAAAAGTAGTAGGAAGAAGGGAAGGAGGAGAGGGAAAAGAGGTTATAGGCGAAATTACAGGAGGTGGTGAAGGAGGAGGAGGAGGAGGAGGAGGAGGAGGAGGAAATGGGAGGTCAGTAGGAAAATTAATAAAAGAAAGACGAGGAGGCCAAGGAGGAGGAAGACGAGTAAGAAGAGGAGGAGGAAGACGAGGAAGAAGAGGAGGAGGAGGACGAGGAAGAAGAGGAGGAGGAGGAGGAGGAGGAGAGCATTAAGTGGATTCCAGCTAACTGGACTGGAGGTGAGTCAGGTGATGTCGGCAGGTGAGAAGAGGGAGGATAAGCAGGTGCATAATTCACTTTCACTGTTACATCTACACGTTTATACGTATATACACATACTGTACTGTACATACACGCACACATATAGTCTAGCTCAGCCAAACGTGCGGCTGTGACGTAGGTCTTCAGGGAATAAGCGGGAGTACAGTGTTGTCACGTTTTTAACTCCACGTTGGTTGTCTCTCTCTCTCTCTCTCTCTCTCTCTCTCTCTCTCTCTCTCCACCTTTGCTGCACTGTCATGTACTGCTGTACTGACGCGTAGATTAGAGTAGATGGTAGAAACAACAAACAGCCTAGATAGGACCAAGAGGTCTGTTGCTGTTTGCTTTTCCTTTGTATTCTTTTGTACACTCACTCTCTCTCTCTCTCTCTCGTATATTCAACCTGATTTATTATGTTATAATACAGAAATTGTGGGAAATTATACGAATAAAAAATCTCTCCTCCTGTGTGGATGCCGGGAGTGTCTGGGTGGTGGCCGGGAGTGTCACCGCCAAAGAATTTGATTTTTTTTCATATTTATGTCAGCTTATTTTAACGTACATTCCTTCACGATATAATCTAATTGTGAAACTCCATACCCATCTAAAACGTAAGGGAAAGTCAATAATAAATATAGCATATATTTAGCAACACTGTAAAATATGTATGCCACGTTTCTTTATATGCTCATCAATTTCTTATCCATAATAAGTTAACTGTTCTTTCATACGTTATAATACTAAGAATAAATGTGTATAAATACTGGCTGATCATACATGCCATGGTTTTACTTATATTAGAACATTTCTACACCGATGGCTAGGAGACGCGCGACAAAGCTGTACAAGGGATCTCGTACGCTGAGCCCGCCCACAACCGCACGTTAAGTTGAGCCAGACTATGCCTACAGTAGTCGGCGCAAGTGAAAGTGGCGCGACTTGCCGCAGACTTAAACACACAAATATTAGTGAAAAAATGTAGAAAATGATTACTTACCACGTCCTAGCAGTGTGCAGGCATCCCCCCACGCTCACTGCACTCACCAAATCGGGTGGGAAGGGAACTGACGAGGCTTTGCAGTGTGGCAGGATCAATTTTCTGCCGTTCCCTCTTTACTGCTGGCTGGAGAACGGTTATCGACGAGGTAACCGTACCGAGGTGAGTAGTACCGATACCTTTCGCAATTTTCGTTTTAAATTCACCCAAAGATTTTCTATTGGATTCAAATCAGGTGAGTTACCTGGCCAATCACTGAGTCACATCTATGGCTGTGTGGAATAGTGCTCAACTGTTCTGGCAATGCCCCATCACTGCAGAGCACACTGCGCCACTTGACATCGCCCCACTGTCTGTATTTCTTAGCTAAAATAACGCTTTTTCTCCTGTCAAGTTCGGTCAGCTTTGGTTTGGCACCGGTCGGTAAGAGGTACTTCAGTTCGCCATGGATATAATGTTGCACTTTGTTATCTAGCAAGACCATGTAATCTGTGATTACTTTGTTGTATTTTTTTTGTTGTATTTATTTTTGCCGTGGATTAATCTCTAGTTAACGTCTGATGACATTTATAGTTCGTTGATTAATTTGCTTTGCTTTGCCAGGACGTTTTTTGTGTCCTGGTGGTGAGACGCCGCCACCCGGCGCTGTGCTGTTCTCACTGGAACTTCCATATTATTTGAGTTCATCTGGGGGCTTCCTCTCCTTGCACAAGGTCACTATCGTTGCGATTTTGTCACTGTCAAGTTGAGGTTCGCAGACATTGTTGTTGATGTAAAGAGAGGCAAGTAAGAGAATAAAACACGCGAAAATTGATCGTCTTCCGCTGCAGTAGCCTACTTGAAGCACTGGCTGACACACACTGGGCTCAAGGAGTCAAGGTCATCTGTCAATCTTGGTGCAGACTGGTTGCCAGACGCACGAGAACCCCGTGGCAAGTGACGGTTGGGCAAAGATGGGGTTTTGGTTTACAATGAACAGGGAGATGATGAATCAATCAGAATCATCCATCTCCGTATCGTAAGTTTATCGCTGCTTCAAGCCACTTTCATTTACGCCGACTGTACATGTGTAGTACATGCTGCCCCCCGGTGCTATTCTTGAACGATTTCGCTAAAGTTAGGGTTGATTGAAGATCTGGCAATATGGGTAATCTTCCGTCACTCGGCGCTGGTTTGAAAAATTAGCGTGTTTCGGTGGAACTCGAGACCAGGTCCACGGCCTCACCACGCCAGCACGCTGACCACCCGGCCACCGCCTCCCGCCTGATATATGATTATTGAGTTTGGGTTCTGTCTTTCCTTGTACAAATAATGATCCACAGAAAACCTCAATGTATGATAACGTAAACATACCACAGAATTAATCAATCATATTAATAAACATTCAAACATACACACTTGTTCATTCATACAAACAAATACATAAAAAAACATACACACATACAAACAATTATACAGACAAACTCTCTCCTCCTCCTCCTCCTCCACCTCCTCTTCTTCCTCTTCCTCCTCCTCCTCCTCCTCCGGTATGCGGGTGAAGTGTTTTCACCTCAGGGAACTAGACGTCCCTGCCCTGCATAGTCTCAGGTCACCCTTGGACAAGGTGTAATACCTGATCTGTCTCCCGTGCCAGGGTCACGGTGAAGCCTCTGGGCAGTAGCAGTGGTGGACTGGGCTGCAGGCAGAGGATCTCTTTATGAGACAATGGCTGGAGTTCCAGGGTCCTAATCAGCTGGACCGTGCCTAATTATATTTAGGCCTGCGGTGTAGAGGAATGTGGCGACCTCTACACTAAAAAGCCTCCCTGGGAACCAGTTGTCGGTGTGAGCTCCCCGTCCCTCCCCTCTATCGACGGTACTCCCATCCCTATTCTGCATAACAGCTGGTTCTTGTTTTCTCCTGAAAGAGATGTCTTCCGTGGGCCATTTGAGGTTGTACCTCCCGGCTTCTAGGTGGAGTTTCTGAGGGGTTTTCTTATACTCAAGGAATATTTCAGCTTTTTGATCTCTCAGGAAGGGCGTCTGATACTCTCTAGAGTTGGTGGAGAACACCTGGTGACAGGTGCCACTGGCCAGGCCTCGAAAGGGTCACAGAGCTGGGTTAGACGTTTCGGAAAGTGGGGAACGAACTGCTGGTTCCTCTCCTCCCTTGCCAGCTCTGCTCTGTGTGGCTACACCGGCCCCGTTCTATGGGACAAAACTTCGAGGACAATAGCTGAAAAGCGCCGGGTTGTGAAAGTCTCTCTCGTGACCGAGGCTCAGGACAAGCGATTGGTCTTTGAGGCGTTTTCAAGACCCTGTGGGAGCGAACTCCCATTGTTGAAGGCATCTAACACAGCAGTATCTAATTTCCAAGCACAATTTTTATCCAATTCAATTTATGGTCACTCTTTAAGTTATTTCGAAAGCGCTTTTAACCCGGTAGCTGCGGGGGTCATGTTTCTCAGGTTAGGTTAGGTTAGGTTAGGTTAAAGGCCCCTCTAAGCAAAAAAATGAGAATGAATCATCACTCACGCAAATCATTTCATAATATATATCAACGCATTTGTGATCAGTTTATGCATCATCTATCCTGGGAGGTTTATATCATGGCAGAAATTTGGCCCATCGCTGGTACACGGTAAAGCCGCAAATTTGGCCCGTCGCTGCTACCGGGTTAATATTTGCCCAAACTGTAACTCGCTTAAATTTCTAACAATGCCTTCGAACCTTAATTGTGACGTCTGTCCCGGACGATTTGCAGCTCAGTTCTTCCAGCTGAGTAAAACTTGCCGCCTCTGCGTTCAAAGATTACAACTTCAGAAGGCTGTGACTGAATGGAAAGTCAAACATAATGATCTTGAAAAGAAATTCGAAGCCCTTCAGGAATTTGTTTCAAATAATGTGGCAGTGACTCCACGATCGATGGTGGAAAGGCCCTCCACCATGACTGTGCCCTCTCCAGACGAATCTCCTGCTTCACGGGAGGACATTTTACCTGCCTCACAGGTTGACTCCCAACCTGCCTCACAGGCTAACCTCCAGCCTGCCTCACAGGCTAACCCCCAGTCTGCCTCACAGGCTAACCCCCAGCCTGCCTCACAGGCTAACCCCCAGTCTGCCTCACAGGCTAACCCCCAGCCTGCCTCACAGGACAACCGCCAGCCTGCCTCACAGGCTAACCCCCAGTCTGCCTCACAGGCTAACCCCCAGCCTGCCTCACAGGACAACCGCCAGCCTGCCTCACAGGCTGACCCCCAGCCTGCCTCACAGGCTAACCCCCAGCCTGCTTCACAGGCTAACTCAGAGCCTGCCT
Source organism: Eriocheir sinensis (assembly GCF_024679095.1). Taxonomy (NCBI): domain Eukaryota; kingdom Metazoa; phylum Arthropoda; class Malacostraca; order Decapoda; family Varunidae; genus Eriocheir; species Eriocheir sinensis. The sequence continues at coordinate 14,708,285 of NC_066553.1, read as the reverse complement.
CACAGGACACCTTCCAGCCTGCCCCACTTAACGCTTATCTTCCTGCATCACAGGATGTCGGGTTCCAACCTGTAAAGAATGGAGCCAAACCGAAGCAGGCAACCAAGAATTTACTGACCCCCACTACCTTCAATAGGCTCCAGGTGCTGGCAGACACCATGGAGGACGAGTTTGAGACTCGCCTAGTTGGGGACTCCATGGTGCGTGGCCAGCTGGTTGAGTTCTGTGGTCGTTCATCAAACGGCCGCAGAAAACGTTGCTGCTATCCAGGTGCCAGACTGGACGACATCACCGCAGCGTGCGATGATGTCAGGAGAAATGCCGACCGAAACACCCTCTTTGTCATTCACGCGGGGACGAATGACGTATGGACAACCCGTTCTGAGGAACTACTTGAGAAATACTGCCGCATGATCAAGCAGTATAAACGTAAAACGGATGCCAGTAACATCATAATCTCAGAAATCCTTCCGAGGGTCGGAGTGGAATCTAGCTTTTACAGTAAGGCCTTCAGCACAAACAACAGACTTCAGTCCCTTTGCTCACAAGAAAACGTCCAGTTCGCTAACTTGTGGAACAGTTTTTACTACGATTCAAACTTGTTCCTTGCCGCTGGTATCCACTTAAACCCTGTTGGAGCAGCCCGTTTCGGGAGGCTGCTCTGTGACCAAGTGGCTCTTCGAAAGCCAAAAAACGCGGAGGCGAGAACACCAGCAGCTCGACCGTAAGGGTGCACTCAACCCGCAAAACCCTCGACTCGAATCACATTAAAGCTTGCTATGTAAACGCTCGTAGCCTACGTAACAAATTTGAAGACTTAGAAGTCCTCGCAGCTACAAATCATTATCACATCATTGGAGTCACAGAATCTTGGATAGACACTTCAAATAGAGATTTCATTGCGGAATATAGATTACCGGGTTATACCATCTTTAGTCATGAAAGAGAAAACAAACAGGGTGGAGGCGTTATATTTTATATCCACAACTCTCTCCATCCAGTATCCGTGAAAACAGATATCATAACCAATGTAGACACGGTCTTCATTGAAGTTAAAAATAAATCTCGTAAAATAGTGACTGGTGGAATAACGAAATTCAAAATAGCCTATCTCTTAAAAAAAAAACGCGTATACAGTAGATACATATGAACTCAGAGTGAGGCTGACAAACTAGAGTTGGACAGAATTCGCCGCGAAACCAGGAAATTAATAAAACGAAGCAAGAAAAATCTTCAAGAATGTATAGCGGATACGAGTATATCTAATCCTAAAGAATTCGTTAGCTGTGTAAATAATAAAAAGTCACTCACTTGTGGTATCGGACCGCTTGCTAATGAAAATGGTAACCACACGAACAATGAAAATGAAATGGCTACAATCCTAAATATCTTTTTCGCATCCGTATTTACCGACGAAGATTATTAATTTTATCACTTCAACTGCCGGAGATTGGAAGGACCAAGAAGATGTTAAGTGGCGTGCTCATCGTAGAAAGTGACATTTCACGCACAATTGAAAAGATTAAAGTAAGCAAAGCTCCTGGTCCAGACAAAATTACCCCTAGGGTCTTAAAAGAAATCAAACATCAAATTTGTAAACCGCTCTCCATCATATTCAATACATTTTTAACAGCTGGAAAAGTTCCGTCGGATTGGAAACTAGCAAATGTCACACCAATTTTCAAGAAGGGGGACAAGTCTCATCCAGGAAACTATCGACCAATTAGCCTGACATCGATTGTTTGTAAGTTAATGGAGACTATCATTCGCGACAATATGGTGAAATTCTTCGAAGAAAATAATATAATAAATAATTCGCTACATGGCTTCCGTAGTAAACGTTCGTGTTTAACTAACTTACTTGATTGATTTTTTTCATTATATTTTTGAGGTGTTCGATGAAAACAGATCAGTACATATCATATATCTGGATTTTCAAAAGGCATTTGATAAGGTCCCCCACCAACGATTGCTCAGCAAACTATTGGCGCACGATATCTCGGGTAACATTCACAATTGGCTTGTGGACTGGCTCTCTGAGCGGAAACAGAGTAGTTTTAAACGGTGTTACATCTAAGTGGCTCGATGTCAGAAGCGGCGTACCTCAAGGATCAGTGCTTGGCCCCATGCTCTTCTTAATTTATGTTAATGATATCGATGATGGGCTCACTTGCAAAGTATCAAAATTTGCTGATGACACAAAAATTGCAAGTTAAGTAACTGCGACACTCGACGAAGAAGCTTTACAATCAGATCTAGACAGACTTGCACGTCGGGCCAATCAATGGCAAATGAAATTTAACGTTGAGAAAAGTAAAGTGTTGCACATCGGAAAAAATAACAATGGCGTTCGGTACGTAATGAATGGCCAACAACTTTCTGCAGTAAGTAAAGAAAAGGATCTTGGAATCACTATATCAAGCGATTTAAAGCCGGTTGGTTCGACCCCATCTAGAGTACTGTGTACAGTTTTGGTCTCCCTATTACAGAAAAGACATAGAAAAGTTGGAACGGGTTCAACGAAGAGTAACAAAGATGATTCCTAGGTTGATAAATTTATCATATGAACACAGGCTTAAAGAAGTAAATTTATTCAGCCTATTAACACGAAGAATGCGAGGCGATCTATTAGAAGTGTTTAAAATGTTTAAAGGATTCAGTGATATTAATGCGGAAGATTACTTTACAATTGATCGATCAAATAGAACAAGAAGAAATCACAATTTGAAGATAAGTGGTAAAAGATTATCGTCGCACGAAGCTAAATACTGCTTCTTCAATCGAGTTGTTAATGTTTGGAACTCTCTACCCTGTGATGTCATTGATAGTACAACAGTTACGGCCTTCAAGAATAGATTAGACAAGTATTTTGAATCCGACCAGCAACTAAGATATTACTCATTGTCGTAATAACGTTAAGTTCTTTCGAATACTGGTGTCCTTGTCCGTTTTTACCGCCCGGTTAGTGGTAGTAGTAATGGTAGTTCCTTCCTCTTTCTTATATAATTTCCATACAGTTTTTCCATGCTGCATGGTTCTTTTTCCTTTCCTACCAGCTTTGGCTGGAGGGATGGGGGGGTAGGGAGGAGCCTTCGCCTTTGCTGTCCTTCATCTTCCACCTTTGATGAGATAGTTAGTGTAGCTTGTCACAAACAGCCTTGTAAGGACCAGCAGGTCAGCTGTTGTTTGTTCTTTCTTTGTGTTCCCCTTGTGTTCCCATTCTTCCCCGCTGCCGGGCACTGCCGGCCGCCTCTCTTGCCGTTGCGAGGCCTCGAGGGCCGACACTCAAGGACGAGAGCAAGCCAGCCAAGGACGGCGCAGTGCCAAGGGTGCCGTCTTCACATTTTCGTGGTATCCACATGCATGTAGCTGACACAACACTAATACGGTTTTAAATTACACCACTTGTTAATGACATTTCAGGTGATTTTTACGTGCTTTGTGTGTCTCCGTGTGGAGCCGTATCTAGTTTCCCTTAGGCCCTTAGTTTCCATTAGTGTAGGAGGATGTTTAATATTTTTGCTGAATTGTAAACATTGTTCGCATTCTAAGTATAGTCATTCATTTTACTTTCTCCTTTCTTGTGTGTGTTTTGTTGCACAGTGGAGAAGGTAGTTTTATCATGCTAAATATTCACTCATTATTTTTTTCCCTCTTTTTAATGCGTTTTGGAAGCATCTGGGGCGAGTGAGCACACACTTAGCGGTGAATGATCAATACCTTTAGTGCAGTTTAGCGGTAATGCTTTTCTTTTTACCATATTCCTCCTCATGAAGCCTTATTTTATTAATGCCTTTTTTTTTAAATGGCAGATAAACCTGACCCGGAGTTAGAAGCTTTGACCAAGGTATATCGGAGGTTGGTACAGAATTCGGAAGAGACCGTCGAGGATGACAGTTCCCGTACCCTAAGGAGCGGGATAACTCATCAGAAAGTTCCTCCTCCTCCTCATTTCCACCCGCATGATAACAAAGGTAATAACTTAACTAACCAACAATCCACAATGGCTGCTAATACCATTAAACTTCTGCCGACTACGGCATCAGTCAGAGCTTTCGCAGGCAATGAACCGGATTACACTGCGAGAGACTTCATCCTACAATGCGAGGATGTTATGAATAACTCATTTGTGTCAGAACCGGGAGATAAAATCTCCTTCATTAGGTCCAGATTAAAGCCAGAAACAGAAGCATCAGCTCATACGTACACCAGCGCGTTCATGGAACCGCAACAAACCAAAGATTATGACGAGTTTCGGTAACAATTTCTGGAATCTTTCGGGGAGAATGTTAAACATAGCCTCGTCAAGGGCGTAAATGTAGCTGTGACAAATTTGATTTCAGCTGTGGAGAGTAAAGAGCTTTTTGCCGGGCAAGTGGACGCTTATCGATTGTCTACTGATTTGGGCTCATATTTGAAAGCTGGTGGCTGGACAGTGGGAGAGAATATGTCTCCATCTAATGAAAAAAAAATCCTGGAATTGTTCATGGACATGACTGTCATCACGGGCCAGTTTCGAAAAAGCTCTTTATCTCTAGCCTACGGCCCCAATGACAAGTTGCCCAATTTCGTCCTTAAATTCAAGACCAAAATTGAGAAGAAAGACGGAGCGCCAGTTCCCGCTGTAGCCGCTGTAGAACAGAACACCGCTAATATTAGCGCGTCCTCATCGGTGGTGGCATCCGCCACCGAAAAGCCTAAACGCCACTGTTCTTATTGTCAGCGAGACGGTCATACGGTTGACTAGTGTACAAAACGTCAGCGGGATCGCAGGGCAAAGAGGGAAAGGGGAGGCTCGCAGATGTCAGGCAAGTCTGCTTCTCAGAAGACCCCGGCCGCTTCAAAAAGTCGTGCCGAGGGTTACAACACTGGCAAGTCCTGTTTTATCCACGGTACTGGTAGCCATACCACAGAGGAGTGTTTATCTGTGCTAAAGTTAAAGAAAGAGCGAGCAGGAAAGTTCGTCAGCCTGGGTAGCAACCCGGGGGCCAGAGGAAATTGAGACTGCAGTGCAGGCTGACAATAGTAGCTTGTATGAATCTGTTGTGGCCGCATGCAGTCAGCCTGATATCATGGCACTTAAAGTCAAGCTGGGTCAGCTACAAGCGTCATTTGCGATCGACACCGGCGCTGCGGTTAATGTGTTGTCAGAAAAGACGTACATAGCTTTAAAACGCGCGTCGCGGGGAGGCCGCTACCAGTTACGACCCTCTGACCTAAGCCTTTGCGGTGTCACCGCCGACAGGCTTAACATCCTTGGGGTGGTGAGTTTGCCAGTGAGTTTTGGGACGAAACACCCCTGTCAAGCGTTTAGATTTTTACGTGACGTCAAACTTTTCACTGCCGTCTGACGGTCTTCTTGGGTTGTCGTCACTGAGGTCTAACCGCATGGTAATACTTCCAGATAGTAATAGAGTAAGGTTTCAAGGCAGATCTTTCAAGGCCATGGATCAACCTGTGCGCCTCGCTTCTCCCTGGGAAAGAAAGGAAATACCCAGCAAGGATCGGGAAAGTGTTTCTCCTGAGTCGGTAGTGCATACCGTGCCGACTCTTTCCACGGTGCCGGTGCATGGCGCGGGCACCACCTCACTTCATGATAAACCACCAACAGCCCCTGATGTTTTCAGGGGATGGAAAAATGTCAATGCGATAGTCGTAGGGAATCATGAAATCCCTCAACGAACCGCAATGCACGTCCCCGTGTCAGTCCCTAACGCCACCGTAGGTTGTGACATCTGCCTAGAAGGGCCTAGTCGCGTGAACACGCTAGCGATAGAGTCCACCCTTAACACGGTACGCGAGGGAAGTAGGACCGTAGCTTTAGTGGTTAATGCCACTGGTGGTCCGGTTAAACTAAAAAATGGAGTCATTTTGGGTCGCGCATTAGCGTTCGACGGACAGGTGTCGACAGAACCTTTAGAGTTAAACCGGCCTTGTGTCGACGCGGTGGGTCAACCCGACGCCGGCGACAAGACATGTCAGGCCTCATCTGTCGATTCCTTAGTCAAAGTGGTCAATTATCCCGAGCTTAAGGGCCCGCTTCTGAAGCTTTCACATCAGTATCGTGATATCATTGCCCTGCCCGGTGAGCCTTTAGGTGGGACTGATACGACAGACCACAAGATTAGGGTTAAACCCAACACCAGAGCGGTGTACATTCCTGCATACAGACTTTCACACAGTCAAAGGCAGATTGTAGATGAATAGGTTAAAGATATGTTGTAATGTGTATATTATAATGTACATGTAAGTGTGTGACTGTGTGGCTCAGTGCCTTTGCCAGGATGTTATGGAACACGTCAGAGCTGATGGCCGTGGGAAGCTGTGATGAACTGACACTAGGATCAGCAAATGATGACTTTCATCAACAGTCATCAACCGGAACCCACACCCTTCCGGACGAACTAACAAGCAAATAAAACGAGCGAACAACGGGAAGACGGGGAGAAGCCGAGAGAAGATAGCGGGCAGCGGGCGGGCGAGTGGTGCTCGCCGACCCGGGCACGTTGGTGTGGCTGGCTCTGGTGTGCGTGCGACTCGCTCACGTAAACTGTAAACTTTATGTACAGCTGTTAATATAGTTAAAATTACATTTTGTATTGGTATTGCCCTGTGAGAGAGAGAACTAAAGTGAACTAAAGTGAACTTATAACGGCTACCGCTCGGCAAACTAAAAGGCTATTGTGTTATCTCACCTACTGCAATCAACTTGTGAAAGCAGGCAAAGGTACATCGGACCTGACTTGAGATAGCAGTTCGCGCCTTAAACATTAACACTTAACATTTAAAACAAAAACACTTAAAAACAGCTAACAAAAAGGCTAACAATCTACCTATTCCTCTATACCGAATACAAATTTCTCCATTTCTAATAGTTCCTACTTGTCCTTCAACTATTCACTATTATAAAAAACAGGAAGTTCTGTCTCATACACGTACATCTCTCTCTCTCTCTCTCTCTCTCTCTCTCTCTCTCATATAGCCTACTTGTAATTTTTAAGATCACACCAAGTGATTGTTGATGTGGCAGCACTTGGTTGGGGAAGAGGATCAGATGTGGCAAAACCTGGTCTTGGAACAGGATCAGATGTGGTAGAACTTGGTCCTAGAACAGGATCAGATGTGGTAGCACTTGGTCCTGGAACAGGATCAGATGTGGTAGCACTTGGTCCTGGAACAGGATCAGATGTGGCAAAACTTGGTCTTAGAACAGGATCAGATGTGGTAGCACTTGGTCCTGGAGCAGGATCAGATGTGGCAAAACTTGGTCTTGGAACAGGATCAGATGTGGTAGCACTTGGTCCTGGAGCAGGATCAGATGTGGTAGCACTTGGTCCTGGAGCAGGATCAGATGTGGTAGCACTTGGTCCTGGAGCAGGATCAGATGTGGTAGCACTTGGTCGTGGAGCAGGATCAGATGTGGTAGCACTTGGTCGTGGAGCAGGATCAGATGTGGTAGCACTTGGTCGTGGAGCTGGATCAGATGTGGTAGCACTTGGTCGTGGAGCTGGATCAGATGTGGTAGCACTTGGTCGTGGAGCAGGATCAGATGTGGTAGCACTTGGTCGTGGAGCAGGATCAGATGTGGTAGCACTTGGTCGTGGAGCAGGATCAGATGTGGTAGCACTTGGTCGTGGAGCTGGATCAGATGTGGTAGCACTTGGTCGTGGAGCAGGATCAGATGTGGTAGCACTTGGTCGTGGAGCAGGATCAGATGTGGTAGCACTTGGTCGTGGAGCAGGATCAGATGTGGTAGCACTTGGTCCTGGAGCAGGATCAGATGTGGTAGCACTTGGTCCTGGAGCAGGATCAGATGTGGTAGCACTTGGTCGTGGAGCAGGATCAGATGTGGTAGCACTTAGTCCTGGAGCAGGAGCAGATGTGGTAGCACTTGGTCGTGGAGCAGGATCAGATGTGGTAGCACTTGGTCGTGGAGCAGGATCAGATGTGGTAGCACTTGGTCGTGGAGCAGGATTAGATGTGGTAGCACTTGGTCGTGGAGCAGGATCAAATGTGGTAGCACTTGGTCCTGGAGCAGGATCAGATGTGGTGGCACTTGGTCGTGGAGCAGGATCAGATGTGGTAGCACTTGGTCCTGGAGCAGAATCAGATGTGGTAGCACTTGGTCCTGGAGCAGAATCAGATGTGGTAGCACTTGGTCCTGGAGCAGGATCAGATGTGGTAGCACTTGGTCCTGGAGCAGGATCAGATGTGGTAGCACTTGGTCCTGGAGCAGGATCAGATGTGGTAGCACTTGGTCCTGGAGCAGAATCAGATGTGGTAGCATTTGGTCCTGGAGCAGGATCAGATGTGGTAGCACTTGGTCCTGGAGCAGGATCAGATGTGGTAGCACTTGGTCGTGGAGCAGGATCAGATGTGGTAGCACTTGGTTGTGGAACAGGATCAGATGTGGTAGCACTTGGTCCTGGAGCAGGATCAGATGTGGTGGCACTTGGTCGTGGAGCAGGATCAGATCTAGCCAGGGTTTGATATCTTTCAGGATCAGGACCAGATGTCCCAGGAATTTCTTGACTTCCCTCAGTCTTTTCTTCATTACATGTTGCAGGCTGCCCAGCTTCTGATTTTAATTTCTCATGTGCTTCAAAAAATGAATCCTGTCTCCAATACAGGGAACCAGCAATTCTGCAATCCGTTCTGTCATCTTCAATAGTCTTGATTCATCCAATTTATTTTCTTTTTGGGATATATTAATATTTTCAGCCATCCATTTTTTTTCTTCTTTTTGGGAAATATTAATAATTTTATGAAATGCCATACTTATTGCAAACAACTCAACAGTCAGGAAAAAACAATATATGGAATATTTTGAAAATATGAAAGGTTAACAATGTATTCAGGCCATTAAGTGAATATGTGGAGAGAATATTTGAATATTATTTGTTCTTTATTGCAGTGGAAATTGGTAAAGAAGAAAATATGCTTATGTGATACTCATAAAAAAAAAGAATATACACTGCAGAGTGTATCTTTACAAATACAGTGGTGACAATTGAAAATGATGTGTTTTGATTGCTATGTCATGCCAACTTCATGAGCACCCAAATATACTATAAAGTGACATTTATCTATTTAATTACCTTAGACTTTTGACATGCCTTGCATTGTTGAACATAATCAGGAAGGTTCTCTAGGTTGATTTTAAAATTAAAATACTTGAATTTCAAATTAAAAAAGTTGACTTACAAAAAAAAATGTTATTAAACTGAATAACATATTTTCCTCTCACCCTCCTCCCTTCAATGACCCGTTACTACACCCCTTTTCCTCCCTCCCTCCCCCTTCAACAGTCATCCCTCCCCCCCGCGCCTTAAACATTAACACTTAACACTCACCACATTAAAAGTAATGCTTAAAAGACATTAACAAAAGTGGTGAACAGCGGCTTACTGACCTTTCCGAGATGTTATATAGGTGTTATCTCTCTCTAATATAACATAAAATAAAAATGGTGGGCAGCGTGGTTACGAACTACTACGAATTGTTATATTTCTCTCTCAACCGTTACTTCAGTGACAGTCTGTGAGGGCAGAGACAGAGAAGTGTGTACTTAGCGTTCTGCTGACGCAGCACGCGGCCTGCCTGCTCCGTGAGCGTCAAGTCAGCACCCAGCCACACCCGAGGGCAACGCCCCACCCCGCCCCGCACAGTCCACACAGCCCGTGCGCCCCGCCTCGCACAACCAAGTTTCCTTGGAGGTGTCTCGGCGCTTGTTTCTTTCTACGACACAACTAGTCGTAGGTGCGCACTTTTCTTCGCCAGGCAACTCGGACCTTTGAGGGTAACTGGTGGGCGTATATTGTCTGCCCGCCGCCCCTCCCACCACCGCTACCAGCCGACGGACGGCAGACCCTGCCACCCCTGCATCCTGCCCCGCCACCGGCGAGGCGAAGGACGCGAGCGTGCTGAGTAGTGGGGTATCGAGTTGCTGTCTTCGAGGGTTTTAACACATTTTAGCTGACACTTTACAATGATACGGTTTCCGTAATTAAACCACTTGTAACATGATTTCAGGTGAATTACTATTATCATGTTCACGCGTTTAGGCGTGTGGGGCCGTATCTAATCTATTACATTTTTCAGATGTTGATTTTTCTGGCGTGTGGATGTTTAATATTTTTCTTGAGTAACATTGTTACGCATTTTCTGTATAATCATTCATTTTCTTTTCTCCTTTCTTTTGTGTGTTTTATTGCACAGTGGAGAAGTTTAATATTGTTCTTGAGTATCATTGTTACGCATTTTATGTATAATCATTAATTTTCTTTTCTCCTTTCTTTTGTGTGTTTTATTGCACAGTGAAGTTTTGTCTTGCTAAGCCTCACTCGTTATTCTTTTTCCTCTTTTATTATACATTTTAAAAGCATCGGGGAGGAGTGGGCACATACTTAGCGGTGAATGATTATTACTTTAATTATATTTGCAGCGATAATTTTTTTTCTTTTACCATTTTATTCCACATTTTACTAGTAACTATTTTTAATGGCAGATAAGCCTGACCCGAAGTTACAAGCTCTCACCGAGGACTATGAGGGGTGAGTAGAGAGAAATGACAGTGCCGTCACGGATAACGGTAACTGTCATGAAAGGGGTGGTAGCAGTCTTCAAAGGGTGCTTGCTCCTCCTTCTACGCTGCATGAGCAACCAAGAGGTATTTACCATAGCTGGGCGTTATCGCGATAAGTTATCGCGATACTTTATCGCTGATAACAAAATCGGGTTATCGGCCATCCGCTACTTATTTAAATATATATCGGTAACTTCATTACTTTTGTAACCAAACTAGCGATAATCGCTACTTTTTTCCGCCTCTCAGAAAGAAAAAAAAAACGTTGTTTCCTCCCTACTGCGCATGCGTGGACCAGGCGCCCGGTGTTGTATGAAAAAACTTTGGGGTATGAAATATCTTCGGTGAAGAGATTTCATACTTAGATCATCAACATTAAAATCACTAGGTTATTTTTTATGTTAGACTCAAAAATCAATACATCAAAGAGTAAAATCATTTAACTTTGCCCCAAAAATTATTATTCACTGCCTCAAATTTGATATTCCATATTCGTTTGTGACCATGCCATAGTATTGAAGGCACCCGGTGTTGTGTTATTTGGTGTCCCATCGTCAAAAGCTGGCGCTTTTGTTTACAAACACTGGTCTCTCGTGAACTGAGCATGTTCAGACCAGTAAGCGTAGCCCTGTACAGTCTCACAAAGCTTTTTAACACATTAAGAGTTGCTGGAAGGCTGAATCAGACAAACAGTACCACCATCTTCGCCTTTTCTTGAACGACACTCTGCACATATATACAACTCGTGCAGTGTCGTTCTAGAAACAGCGAGGATGGTGGTAGTGGTACTGTATGTCTGATTCTGCCTTCCAGCAACTCTTAATTACGGTTAAAAAGCTTTGTGAGACTGTATAGGCCTACGCTTGCTAGTCTGAGCATGCGCAGTTCACGAGAGACCAGTGTTTGTAAACAAAAGCGCCAGCTTTTGACGCTGGGGACGCCAAACAACACAACACCGGTTAAGGCTTTTCTAATATTACCGTCCATATGTACGTGTCAGCGTGTGGTTTTCAGGTTTTATAAGTTTTCTAAAATACAGATAATGAAAATTTGAATTCATCCATGTTTTTTTTATTTGAAATATCAATATAGTATCGTTTTAGCCTATCGGACTTATCGCTAGCTAGTATCGGAATTGTAGCTTTATATCGGCTATCGGTTATCGGTTATCGCCTATATTTGTCTCCAGTTAACGAATATCGGTTATCACCGACAAGGTTTTTCATTATCAGTTATCAGGAATAAGGTTTTCTGTTATCGTGCCCAGCTATGGTATTTACTTACCTTACTAATCCCACAATGGCTTCTGCCCCTAATCACCCGCTAACAGCAACAGCAGTTAGGCCTTTCGCAGGGTAGCAGGGGAGGCAGATTATTCGGCCAGGGACTTCTTGTTTCAAAGTGAGATTGTCATGGACATTTCATTCGTGTCAAATCCGGGATATAAAATATCTCTCAGCCACTCGAAGGTCAATCCCGTGAAAGGGATTGGCCCTCATAGACAGGAGCGCGTTCACAGGACGAAAGGATTATGATGCGTTTCGGTCACTCTTTCTTGAAACATTTGGGGAAGATGGGCAACACAGCCTCGTAAAGGGTGTAAATTTTGCTGTGGACACTGCAAACGAGTGGCCTTTCTAACAGGCCAGTGGACGCCTATAGGCTATCTACTGATTTGATCTCGTGTTTTAAACAAGGAAACTGGACAGATGGAGAAACCATTTTTGTAGCTAATGCTACACTATTACTAGAGTTCCTTGTGTACATGATTGTCCTTAAAGTTCCTCTTCGAAGGAGTGCAGTATCCCTTGACTACAGCCCCACTGGCAACCTACACGGTTTTATCAGCCAACTTTTATGGCACTTAAAGTAATTTTGGGTCCTTTTTGAAGCTTCTTTTGCCGTCGGGGAGGGGGGCCTTCGACCCTCTGACCTAAACCTTTTTGGGTGTCACCAACGGTAATAAAAAAAACAAAATCTTGGTGTGTTCTTTTACCCGTGGCTTAGGCAGAAATAGTCAGATAAATAGGTGGACGGAAATTTGAGCTTTAAGATCTATTTTTTTTAATACACAGAATGTGCATAGTGATCATCTCCAAAGACTAGCGCCGGCTTGAGGTTCAGCCTGACGCTGCTTTGTGTATCTTTCCACCAAACGACTATAACCTGCATCCTCGCATTTAGTAATTTATATTTGGTTCCTAAGTTTTTGCCTGCATCTTTTTCATGCGAGAGGGGAGTCCTTGAGTAATACTTTTCACTCTGACCCACTGTTTTCTTTTATTGCTGAGTTGATGCAAGGCAGTCAGTCTTCTTAATTTAATTGGAGCCGTAATGACCGAGGGTGTAGACTAACACAGGGATAGGTACAATTTAACCTTGAACCTTATGTGCTTCTGCTTAAAACAGACTTTTTCTCTGCAAAGACAGACTTAACTTAACTTGAGCAGATGCTGTCCCTAACTTTTATCGTAACCAGCATGTGAATATCTGTAAGCTTTGGAAGTATGCAGACAAGTCTTACTTACCCTTACTTGACATACCACTGTTACCCGTTACGGAAATTATTTTTGGCGTCACAGATGTCAGTCATCCACGTTCGTTACGATCGAGGGATAGGTGGAAATTTGTCTTTTTAATTTGATGTTTATTAATGCTGGAATTACGTTAATCAATTATGCTGGAGTTATATATTTCAGTGAGATTTGTTACAACAGTGATCTCACAGCTTGGTGACAGGATTTTTTTTTACAGTACTGTATACCTGACAAACTGAGTATTAGGAGTTAGTGGTGCTGACTGCCGATGCTTCTAAGGTTCTCCAGACTTGTCCTTGTTATCACATTGTAACTATTAGGAGACTCTACGGATAACATTACCTCCTTTCACACAACCTTATCTACTGTTGTTGGGTAGGCGGTGGCCGAAGTGATAGCGTACTGGACCCACATTCGCCGCGTGATGGACGACGCGGGTTCGAATCCTCACGCTACCACTCGGATTTTTCAGTCACCGCCGAGTGGCTTAAAACTACCCACATGCTGTCCTGAAGACCACCCATCAACCCGGACTCTAGAGGAAGCCGTCCAAGCGAATCAAGAACGAGTTCCGGGGGGCAGCATGAGCCAATGCAAGATGGCGCCACTATAAACACTCGCCTGCGCCAGAACGGGCTGGGCCGACCATCAGGCCCCACCTGGAAGAAGCCTTGGGCCGACCATCAGGCCCCACCGGGAAGATGCCTACCGGCGCAATAGGCAACAACGTAAAAAAAAATAAAAAAAATAAAAAATAAAAAAAAATAAATAAAAAACACCCGTCTCGAAGGCGTGCCGAGGGTAACGACACTGGCAATTAATTGTCACGCAACGGATGAGTGTTTCTCTGCGACAGTTTTGTGTCCAGGTGTGACTCGAAGGTTCAGTGTGTAGGTGATCCTCTTCATGGATTGTTCCTTTTTCTTTTTACTATTTCAAATAGCTCCATTACCGTGTATCCCAATGACGGTTTAGTCAACTTGATTTTTCTAGGATGTATCAAGTAAATAATTTTTCGAGCTATTATTTTGTTTTTTCGGAATAGTACTCAACTTTCATGTCCACGACTCTAGCCCTATTTACCTCAACCTGTATGTACATTACCCATTTCTTGTTACTTCCATGATTATTATCATTGTTATTTCCCTATGTTGTATCGTTAGGCGGGCTCTGACTTCTGTGATAATCTTTAAAGTAACTGTAACAAGACCACGCTTAGATAGTACACTTTGGGCGACTGTAACATGGGTAGGTACAGCAATTTGTAAAGGTGGGGTGAGTCGCGAGGTCGCGACTTTTAGGGAACCGAGCGATGTAATGTGTATATTATAATGTACATGTAAATGTATGATTATACGTGTGGCGACACCCGGTCAGTGTCGCACAACAGGATGTTTAACAACACGTCGTGCTTTTGGCCGTGGGAAGCTGTGATGAACTGACACTAGGATCAGCGAATGATGACTTTCATTAGCAGTCATCAACCGGAACCCACACCCTTCCGGACGAACTACAAACAAATAAAACGGGCGAACAACGCTGAGAAGAGGAGAGAAGACGGGTGACGGGCCGGCGAGCGGTGCTTCGCTGCCCCGCGCCCTGAGGTGTGGCTGTCTCTGACCTCGTGCGACTCGCTCACGCTGTCGCAAGTACCGAAAGAAGCCAACTCAATGAATACGACATAACACAGACTTGGGAAGGTCATATGGTGCGTAGAAATGATAACAATTGGGCAAGAAAATAACACAATGGCAACCTAGGAAAACTTTACCTTTATGCTGATTAGAATCATTAGATATTACGGGATGGGGGTTTAAGTGCTCCTTCTGTACCTCTCTTCGCCTTCCTCCATGATCCAGCCTCTTCCTCCAACCGTAAGCTCCCTCTTGCCTCCACACGGAAGCATAAAGTAAGAATGTAATCTGCCTTTATTCTGATTAGGTATTACGGGATGGGGGTTTAAGTGCTCCTCCTCCCTTCTCTTCGCCTTCCTCCATGACCCAGACTCTTCCTCCAACTGTAAGCTCCCTCTCGCCTCCACACGGAAGCATAAGTAAGAATATAATATGCCTTTATTCTGATTAGGTATTACGGGATAGGGGTTTAAGTGCCCCTTCTCTCCTCTCTTCGCCTTCCTCCATGACCCAGACTCTTCTTCCAACTGTAAGCTTCCTCTTGTCTCCTGTACGCATGGAAGCATAAGGTGAGAATATAATCTGCCTTTATTCTGATTAGGTATTACGGGATGGTGGTTCAAAGTGTCCCCTCTCCCCTCTTCGCCTTCCTCCATGACCCAGACTCTTCCTCCAACCGTAAGCTTCCTCTTGCCTCCACACGGAAGCATAAGTAAGAATATAATCTGCCTTTATTCTGATTAGGTATTACGGAATGGTGGTTTAAGTGCCTTATTTCATGATCCATCCTCTTCCGCCAAATGTCATCTCTGTTTTGCTACCTGTACACGATGAGAACAGATGTTGTCTTTATTTTCATCTGCTATTAGGCTATATACATGCGGACTGATGGTTTAAGTGCCTCTTCTACTTCCTCTTCGCCTCTGCCTCCGACTGTCTGTTCCCTTTTGCCACATACCAACACAAGATAATATGGTGCGAACTAATTTTGTTCTTATTCTGCTTCGCTATTAGGATATACTTGCTTAAAACACGCTCTGTATACTATCGCTTGACATTATGCATCCTTATAGTCTCTTCAACCTATGTCTGTTCCCGTACTCCATGATGCTCGCCTCCAAACTCCCAGCATAAAGGTAGGTAGGTAAGTAGAGAGATAGGTGGGTGAGTAAGTAGTTAGGTAGGTAGTAGTAGGTAAGTAGGTGGTAGGGGCAGACCGACCCCATGAATAACACGTCTAAGGCGGAAAGGGTGAGAAGGGAGCGTGCTGAAGCGAGTATAGGTAGGTAGGTGGGTAGGTAGGTAGGTAGGAAGGTGGGTAGGTAGGTGGCAGGGGCAGGCTGACTCCATGAATAACACGTCTAAGGCAGAAAGGGTGAGAAGGGAGCGTGCTGAAGCGAGTATGCCCGCGGGACAGACTGGAGCAAGGCGTCAAGCTAACGAGATTCACACTTCCCTGGGCCACTTACCCGGCAGCGAGGAGTAGGCGGCCTCAGGGAATGGGACTGCCCGGGCTCTCTCTCTCTCTCTCTCTCTCTCTCTCTCTCTCTCTCTCTCTCTCTCTCTCTCTCTCTCTCTCTCTCTCTCTCTCGACGTTCCTTTAGTGCTGAAGCAGACTCGTGGGTGTCCGTTAATGTAGTTTTGTATCGTGTGCTTCGGTCTGCGCCTCGCCTCCCATTCTGCCAACAGTTAGATATTCTTGTACGTTAGAACACATACACGTACATGAGTCTACCATATTTATTTAATCACCCATTTTCCCATTCACTCATTCATTCGTTCATTCACTTTTCCTTCAGCCAGTTTAAAGCACAGACAGTTTAAGGCACAACAAAATATTTTGTATCAGCATCAGTTTGAATTTCGCGCGGCTCTTTCGGTATCAACATGGCGCCTGTGATGAAGTTGGCGAGACTCTCTTGTTGTATGGCTCTGGTGCTGCCCTCATTTACAAGACAGGACATCAATGGACTTGGAGATGCACTGCTTGTTACAATTGCTGTACGGGATGGCGGCTTCATTCTTGTCTCTATTTTTTCTGTCGCATTCAAGTTTCAAATAATCTTATCTCCAGTTCGTCTCATCAAAAGTTCGTTCACACCTTTCTAGATACTGTAATGTTTTGTGTCGCAGCTTTTACTGATACTACGGATCGTACTCTAAAACATTTCGGTACTCAGGTCCATGTTTTGAAGGTATCGGGCTCTCATAACGACTATTATCCAAGGTCCCAGAGAAGATTAACCGGGTTTCCATAGGTCATATCCCCGTTCAAGGTGCAGAAGACCGGTAAAACTATCAATGGGATAAAAAAAAACGGTTCATAAAACTCCAGCAACTTCTACGAGAGGCTTTTCAAACAGGAGAACAGAGGAGTTGATACGTCTGAGAATACGGGCTATTTTTTAGACACCCACGTTTGGTTAGATTTTCGTGGAGGCTGTGCTATATAGTATTTCCATGGGTAGTTTTGTCCACATAGTGATCGTTTGACAAGGCTTAGTTGCACCACGCCTCTGACACTCCTCTTTCGATACAGAACTTGAAATAGCAATAGGAAATACAATGAAAGGACGTCCGTTTGTGGGGGAGGTTTCCATTGTAAAGGACGAAGTAGTAAAAACACTCGCTGCAATATAGATCAGCGAGAGTAGCAAGTCATGTACCGAGGCAGTGCAGGAGAGAGGAGAGTCTTGCAGCCATCAATATTATAACACTTTGGCGGTAAAACAACACCAGAGAGCAGAGAGAAGTACAACACGGGAAAGGTTAGTGAGAGGCTGAGGGTAACGGGAGGGATTCCGAGGGCATATCCATAAACATTAAGACGCCCAACCATAGATATTTGACACGGTTTTCGTAAGAGTTTTGGGCATTTCCAGGGGTAGTTTGATGTTCCGGGTGGAAGTTTAGCCGATATTTATATTACAAATGCCCATATTCTCTCTCTCTCTCTCTCTCTCTCTCTCTCTCTCTCTCTCTCTCTCTCTCTCTCTCTCTCTCTCTCTCTCTCTCAGACCACTACCACCATCACGAGAATAATTAACTATATATTCGTTTCATTACTTTTTTGATAACTTCCTAAAGCAAATAATGAACCAGTATTGCCCTAAGTCATATTGGGGTACTTTTTTTTCCTCTCTCAGCCAATCTCTGAAATATCTTCGTATTAGATCCTTCCCTAAAGACGAAACTTCCTCCAAAATATATACCCGTGACCATACTTTAACCTTTCCAGCCCCTGTACAGTAATGAAAGTGGGGTAGTGCTACTTATTATTTTTCTTTACCTGCTTCAGCTACTCAGAAATATCTTGGTAGCAGACCATTCCCAAGGACAAGCCTTCTTCATAAGAACATAAGAACATAGGGAAACTGCAAGAGGCCGGGTGGCCTACACAGGGCAGCTCCAGAATCCCCCGGCCAGTACTCACGATGGGTGAGGTGTAGTTACAGGGGTTACAGGTAGAGGCTTGATCCTCGTTATACCGGCGGTACTAGGCACGCATCCAGTACCCCGTCACCTTACTGCACCCACACCTCACTGCCACCTGTCGTCCTCGTCCATGTAGCTATCCAGTCTACTCTTAAAACAAGCTATCGTCCCTGCGCTAACTATGTGATTGATGAGTCTATTCTGTTCCCCCACCACCCTATTACTAAACCAATGCTTGCCTATATATCTCCTAAATCTATACTTTTCTAATTTAAATCCATTACTGCGAGTTCTATCCTGTTGGTTAATTCTCAGTACTTTACTTATATCGCCTTTGTTGTAAACCTTGTCCCATTTGAATACTTCTATCTGATCTCCCCGCACTCTTCGTCTCTCTAGTGAATGTAAGTTTAGATGTTTCACCCTATTTTGACATGGGAGGTTCCTCAGCCCCTGAATCATCTTGGTCATCCTCCTCTGAACTGATTTTAGCAAGTTGATGTCCATTCTGTAGTGTGGGCACCAAAACTGGACAGCATAATCTAAGTGTGGCCTAACTAACGCTAAATAGAGTCTGAGGATGACCTCTGCCCTCCTGTTGGTTACCGTCCTGTTAATAAAGCCTAATACCCTGTTAGCCCTATTCCTCGCACTAATACATTGCTTCCTTAGTTTTAGGTCAGAGTTCCCTAATACTCCCAAATCCCTTTCACACTCAGACCTGCCTATCGCTGTGGAGTCTAAACTATACCCGTGTAATGGGTTGCGTGTTCCTACACTAAGTACGCTACACTTGGTGATGTTAAAATTCATCTGCCATTTCTCTGACCAAGCTGACAGTTTGTTGAGATCCTCCTGCAGTGCTCTAGCATCCTCCCCTGTCCTAATAGTGCGTCCTATTTTGGTGTCATCTGCAAATTTACCTATGTCTCTAGTTATCCCATTGTCTATGTCAGTGATGTAGATAATGAATAGAAGCGGGCCTAAAACTGAACCTTGAGGAACCCCACTGGTAACATTACCCCATTCGGATTTTTTACCGTTAATGGTAACCCTCTGTTTCCTGTCGCTAATCCACGCCTTAATCCAATCAAATACCTTCCCTCTTATCCCATGAGCCCTGACTTTATTTAACAGTCTCTGGTGAGGTACCTTATCGAAGGCCTTACTAAAATCAAGATAAACCACATCATAGCTCTCATCATTGTCAGCTGCCTCGTATACTCTATTGTAAAAGGATATAAGATTAGTGAGGCACGACTTTCCTTTAGTAAACCCAAGCTGTGAGTCGTGAATTAAATTAAGTATGTTTATATGGTCCCTAATACTATCAGCTATTATTGACTCAATAATTTTACCTATAACTGACGTCAAACTAATCGGCCTATAGGTCTCCATAGAAGATTTGTCTCCCTTCTTAAATATTGGAATAACGTGTGCCTGCCTCCATGAAACAGGCACCACCCCTGTGTCTAGTGACTTTCTAAATACTTCTGTTAACTGCCCACTTATTTAAGTTTCACATTCCTTTATTACCCTGGGGAAAAGTTCATCTGGCCCTGGCGCCTTAGTGACTTTAAGTCTATCTATCTGTCTAATCACGAGCTCCCTACTTATGTTGATGTCGGTTAATTCTTCTACCTCTTCTCCCCCGTAGATCTGTTCTCCCTGAGGTATATCATCTAATCTTTCCTAGGTAAATACAGTTAAGAAATATCTATTTAACGCCTCGCTCATTTCCTCATCACTATCAATCAGTGATTCTCCTGACTTAAGCGGCCCTATCTTATCCCTAACCTTGGTCTTATAAAGCTGAAAGAAGCCCTTTGGATTGGTCTTTGCTTCCCTGGCAATTCTAATCTCATAATTACGTTTTGCCATACGTGTGTTTTTCTTTACTGCTCTAGCTAAATCGTTGTAACTATCCCTAAGGTGAGTTTCCCCCCTTTTAATTCTAACATATAGTCCTCTTTTCCTTCCTATTTCAGTTTTTAGCCTGTCTGTCATCCATCGCGGGTAATTACCTGTTGACCTGACTTCCCTGTGAGGTATAAACTGTTTCTGTCCTAATTTAATCTCCCTGACCAGACTATTGTACTCACCCTCCAAGCTACTGACCTGACTAGTGACCTCACCAGAGATTACCGCCCCTCCCTGCTCTGGGTCCTGACCTACTTCTGATCTCACTCCCCTAAGCTTCTGCAGCTGTTTTCTTAACCCCTCATAGTCTGCCTTCCTGAAGTCAGGTATTAATGTATTGTTACTGCTTACTCTATCCTCCCATTTAATATTAAATCTAATTTCCTTATGATCACTGTTACCTAATGAATCCCCAACCTCAATGTTGCTTATTATGTCCTCTCTATTAGTTAACAACAAATCCAAAATATTTTCTTCCCTCGTTGGTGTTCTAATTAACTGCTTAAGGAAACTATCCTGTATCACATCTAACAAATCCTGTGCCTCTTGGTCTCCGAATAAAGTATCCCACTCTATGTTCCTATAATTGAAATCCCCAATTACACACACATTCCTATATCTTGACGCCCTACTAATTTCTTGTAAAAGGGGTTGGCTACTGTCCCTGGTAAGGTTGGGCGGTCTGTAAAGTACTCCGATGACAAGCTTCTCCTTCCTACCTATTGTTTCTACCCAGAGGGATTCTGTATTGCTATCTTCCTTGATTGAGTTGTTAATGACACACTTAAGATTGTATCTGACGAAGAGTGCGACCCCACTCCCCTTCCTTCCTATTCGATCTTGGTGGAATAACTTATACCCTTTAATCTCTAATTCTGGGAGAAAGTGTCTGTCTGCAGTGTTTATCCATGACTGTGATCGCTATCATATCAAATTTCTCTACGCACGCCTTTCCACTCAATAAATCTATCTTATTCCTAATACTTCTACTGTCTGTATAGTACACATTTAGATCTACCCCTTGCCTTACCCTGCAGCCGCTATTATTATTACTACATTTAGTGCTCCCACTTGGTATTGCCATCTTAGGCCCCTTCTTACTTACCCTAAAAAACCCTGCAGGGCCCCCAATCCACGTTCAAGGGCATCAGACAAGATCTGTACCCCCTCCCATTAAAGGTGAACCCCGTCCCTCTGGTATAGGTGGTTCTTGCCAAAGAAACTGTCCCATGCGTCGACAAATTTCCATCCATTAGCTTTGCAATAATCTGCCAACCTGCAGTTTAATGCAATAACCCTGGACATCCAAATGGCACCAACCCGCCGCCTTGGCAGAACCCCACACACCACAGGAACCCCGCCTTTGGACGTAATTTTTCGAATGGCCTCAATGTAGTGACGCAGGAGCTCCTCACTACCTAATCTGCCTATGTCGTTCCCTCCCACGCTCAGGCAGACGATGGGTTTGACTCCCTCGCCTGACATGCACGACTCTACCCTGTCGCTAACATCCTTAATCCCCGCCCCAGGAAAACACACCCTTGTCCTACGTGTCCTATCTTTAGCACAGAAGGCCCTATCTAACAACCTGACCTGGCTATCCCCAACAACCAAAATGTTACCTCTGGGCAGGGATTTGTCATCTGCCCTCCTCTCCTTCACCTCCTGCTCCTTCACTCCCTCCCTCAGCTCAGAGAGAGCCTGGAAGGAGTTGCGGCACTCCACACCCGCAGGATTGGTCCTCTTCAGCTTTAATTAAGCAGTTGCCATGGCTCTTGACTACCTGCCAGCCCCCATCTTGTGACGGTGTACTATGTACGTCGCCTGTCTGAGGACTTGATGAACGAAGGACTCGATTTTCCTTCCTCATGGCCTCCACAGTCCTCTCTAACTCTTCAGTTCTCTCCAAGAGAGAATTTACTAACTCAGGAGGTGGGCGGAGAGTTAGGAAATAGTGATCACAGAACGGTTCGTTTTAGCTTAGACTGGGCGGTAACCCGCGAACCAAACACAGTGTTAGTGCCAGATTTTAGAAGAGCAAACTACGAGGGGCTTCGAAGACATCTTGAAGGGGTAAACTGGGATAATTTAGGGATTCATGAGGGCCAGAACTGCGGATTGCAGAGCCAGGAGAACCAGGTATAAATGTCTTACAATAATTTAGTTAGAGTAATAGTAGAGGGGCAAGAACAGCATATACCACAGCGAACACTTAGAAAAGAAAACAATGATCCTAAGTGGATGACTCGTGGACTAAAACACGAGATTGGGTTAAAGAAGGGAATTTATCAGAAAATAAAGAATGGGGAAACACATCTCAGGGGCCGGTACGTCGAACTATCTAGATTAGTTAAGAAAAACACCAGGATAGCAAAAAAGAAATATGAGATCAAAGTAGCAAATGAGGCGAAAAGTAATCCTAAGGGCTTCTTTCAGATGTATAGAACAAAAACACGGGAGAAAATTGGACCGCTGAAAACAAACACAGGAGAGCTAGTAGAAAATTACGAAAATATGAGCACATTGTTGAACGACTACTTCCTTTCAGTATTCACACAGGAGGATCGAACGACTATACCGGAAAGAGTTCAGGTGTACGAGGGCGGGGATGGCGATAAATTGAGGGATATAATCATTACCAGGCAAGTAGTTCAGGATGAGATAGATAAGCTTAAGAAGAACAAGTCGCCAGGTCCTGACGGGATATTTCCGAGGGTATTAAAGGAGTTAGGTGATGTAATCAGTGACCCACTAACCGACATCTTTAAGATGTCTGTAAATACTGGCTATGTGCCGAGCCTATGGAAAGTAGCTAATGTGACGCCGATTTTTAAAAAGGGGGACAGGTCAGTTGCTTCAAACTGTCGCCCAATTAGCTTAACATCGGTTATAGGGAAGATGCTGGAGTCCATAATAGCCAGGAACATTCGGGAGCATTTAGAGAAACATAGCTTAATTCACGACTCGCAGCATGGGTTCACAAAAGGTAGGTCATGCCTCACCAATCTCTTGTCCTTCTACAATAAAGTATTTGAGGCGGTTGACAGAGATGAAAATTATGATGTAATCTATCTTGATTTTAGTAAAGCGTTTGACAAAGTTCCTCACCAACGACTATTGCTTAAATTACAGACTCACGGAGTAGAGGGTAAAGTTTTGAACTGGGTCAAGGCGTGGCTTAGCAATAGGAAGCAAAGAGTGCAAATCAATGGTAAAAGATCTGACTGGGGATGTGTTACGAGTGGGGTCCCACAAGGTTCGGTATTAGGTCCACTTTTGTTTATTATTTATATCAATGACTTAGATACAGGAATTAGTAGTGATGTTAGTAAATTTGCAGATGATACCAAGATCGGTAGAGTAATTGAGTCGGATCAGGACGCTAGTATTCTCCAAGGTGAACTCAACAGATTATATGACTGGGCGGATAAATGGCAGATGGAGTTCAATGTAGGGAAGTGCAGTATTCTGAGTGTAGGTAGGAACAACCCCTCACATAACTATTGCTTAAATGACACTCTCATAAGTAGGTCTGGGTGCGAGGGATTTAAGGGTCTTAGTGAGCTCTGATCTCCGTCCAAGGGCACAATGCATTCAAGCTAGAAATCGAGCTAATAGGGTACTGGGATTTATTTCAAGGAGCGTAAGCAACAGAAGCCCCGAAGTCTTCCTCAAACTATATTTAGCATTATTTAGACCTCATCTTGACTATGCGGTTCAGTTCTGGTCACCTTACTATAGAATGGATATCAAAATGTTAGAATCGGTGCAGAGGAGAATGACTAAGATGATTCAGGGGTTGAGAAACTTGCCATACGAGGGAAGACTCAAACAGTTAAACTTGCATTCTCTAGAAAGGCGAAGGGTGCGTGGAGACATGATCGAGGTTTATAAATGGATGAAGGGCTTTAATAAGGGAGACATTCATAAGGTTTTGTTGGTAAGAGAACCGGGTAGGACACGAAGTAACGGGTTTAAACTGGATAAATTCAGATTCAACAGGGACATAGGCAAAAATTGGTTTACTAACAGGGTGGTGGATGAGTGGAATAGGCTTAGCAGTCATGTGGTGAGTGCCAATACGATTGTCACATTCAAAAATAGACTAGATAAATTCATGGACAGCGATATTAGGTGGGGTTAGATACACGGGAGCTTAGGGTCAAAGGAGCTGCCTCGTACAGGCCTACCGGCCTCTTGTAGACTCCTGCGTCCTTATGTTCTTATGTTCTTAACTGTAACGCGGCATTGTACACTGTAATGGAAGTGAACCTGTAAGTGGGAGGCCGGGTGGTCACGTTCCTTGCATTGCTCCGGCGGGACCTGGGGCCGCGCGGGGCGACTTGGGCCACCTGCCTCCTGGGCCGCGGGGCCACACGCAGGAACCGTCGGCTTTCATTAGTTTGTGATTACTGAAACGTTCACATGACTAAGTGAGTAAAGTTGTAGGGAGATCCGCTAAAGCTGCGCGTGGCATCGGTGCTCACCTGTGTTGCATTGGCCTTTGTGCCAGTGTTGGGTGAGAACCCATTACCACGGGATACGGGCAATTGTGACATCCCGGTTGCTACAGTTTATCCAACCTTGGTTTCCCCAGGTACCCAATTACCGACCAGTCCCAAAGGGGGGGTCAACAGCCAGGTGGGTTTCACCCTGACTGCACAGGCGGGATTCGAACCCAGGCCCCCAGATTCGTAGTTAGGGATGCTAACCACTGCACCGCGGAGGCACAAAGAGAGTTCATGAGAAGCAGGTGATAATCTGAACATTCTATCCCTTTGAAATAAACGGACATAAATACATATACATACATAAACACATGGCTTTATCAGTTTGTAATTACTGAGTAAGTGATTATATGAAACAAATCTGCATCACTTTCAAACAAACAGATAAATAGACAAGCAGCTTCTAATTATGGCAATGATTTATTATTGTTTTACGAGAGAGAGAGAGAGAGAGAGAGAGAGAGAGACTATTTGAAGAGCCTGTGTGTGGGACAAAATCAAATGTCCATTGTTACACATACACATATAAACATGCAAATACAGAATACACATGAAAAATATGAAAAAATAGTTTGTAATAAGTGTCAGTTTGTCACTAGGTATCTCTCTCTCTCTCTCTCTCTCTCTCTCTCTCTCTCTCTCTCTCTCTCGCATAGTTTCACAGGTACTACTACTATATGCGTGCACAAATTCAAGCCTTTGTGTCAACGTAAGGCACGACTGTTGACTCTGCCGTGTGTCATTATGAGTGTGTGTTGTGGGTGTGGTTAGTGTGTGTCCCTCGCCTGTCAGACTCTCCCGGACGAGGGTGTGCAAACAGTATTTAAAAGTCAACGTACACAACATTAATCCAGAGGCCCCGACCTGTCCATCCCCCTTACAGAGTTATTTGTGGTAACCCTGTGCTTCCCCTCCTTCCAACTCCAAGCTAACACTGATTGCACGCCAACCTCCTCATTCAATAAGTCAAGGGCAGTAATGACTCCGTATTTTCAGACGCTTTCGGCTCCTGTAACAAATATTTATCAAGGCCCCAAAGGAGATTAATCGGGTTCTTAAGTGTGTTCTCTAACATTCGTGGTACAGAAGCCTTGTCAAACTATAACTAGGCTCGTAAAACTACCCATGGAAATACTAGCACAATCTCTACCACAGCCTTAACAAATGTAAGTGTGTTAGCCTCGAAATGTTTGAGAATATGGACCACGTGTATTAGGTAACCATCCAGGGATAAATTAAAACTATCACTAGGTTCATAAAACTACCCATGAAAATACTAACCCAGCCTCTGCCGAAGCCTTATCAAGTGTGTGTGTGTGTGTGTGTGTGTGTGTGTGTGTGTGTGTGTGTGTGTGTGTAAGCCCCCCAAAAGTTTGTGAGTACGGGCCTTACTGCTACACTTCCCTCCTTGATGTATACACCATCTAAATTTAACCGTATTAAGAGAACAAAGACCTTCTCCCTTGCCTTTCCTTGGAAATCTAAGCTGGAAAGATTCTGTACAGAGCTACCAACATGGGCCGCTTTCACAACCGTTTTGTTTGTTTTGATCGTTACCAATGGCGCCGATCGCCGCTATAGTATTTCCACGTAAAACTGTCCGATAGGGTAGTTGCGGCTGCGGGGTTAGCCTAGTCCCGCACCTTACCACACACTCTCGACACCTCTCGCTTCGTCTGCAACCGCCACTACCCCATAAGCCAGTTTCACGTGAAATATTATAGCGGCGATCGCCGCCATTGGCAACGATCAGCACACACAAAGTGACTGTGAAGGCGGCCCTAAGTTATTAGCCTCTTATTTTCCTCGGAAGGTTGAAAACACTTAATATGGAGGTTCTAGTTGAATATACTACTACTACTACTACTACTACTACTGCTGCTGTACTACTACTACTACTACCACTACTACTACTGCTGCTGTACTACTACTACTACTACCACTACTACTACTACTACTACTACTACTACTACTGCTGCACTACTACTACTACTAGTACTACTACTGCTGCTGCTGCTGCTGTACTACTACTACTACTACTACTACTACTACTACTACTACTGCTGCTGTACTACTACTACTACTACTACTACTACTTCTACTAACCCAAACCAAGGTGCTGACCCACAAATAAGGAAGGGAAGGGAGAAGGGGCGGAACATTTTCTTTTGTTGTTTGTCACATTTAACAACAATAAATAACATGTTAGTAAACTGGCGTATTACTTTCATTCTCGGTTCTACGTAGTTCTAGTATAGTATATTTTGTATATTCTTTTTTTTTTTAATCACCTTTAGCAGCGATAGATAACAACATGGAAGACTAGCCTATTATTTTCACTCTGTTCTGTGGTTCACGATAAATAAATTCAACTCATAAACCCATTGTTATTATTACAGTCAACCACCAGTTCCCTCACTTAGTGCAATAGTTAATGTCACAGATGACTGGCAAACATTTTTCACAAAGGTTCTGCGGTTCACGGTAACTGCATAACTGCAGCGTCGAAATCATCCATTATCACTATCATTATTTTTATTCTTGTTCTTATCCTTATTCCGATACTTATTATATTTAACTTGAAATTATGTACGTAAATGATTTAGTTCGTGTATTCGGAAATATTTGAGAGAGAGAGAGAGAGAGAGAGAATGATTGTTTATAGACAACTGTGTTTCTCTCTCTCTCTCTCTCTCTCTCC
Source organism: Eriocheir sinensis (assembly GCF_024679095.1). NCBI lineage: Eukaryota > Metazoa > Arthropoda > Malacostraca > Decapoda > Varunidae > Eriocheir > Eriocheir sinensis. The sequence goes on along the minus strand of NC_066553.1, from coordinate 14,680,965 downwards.
TTCCTCTCACCCCCCTCCACTTATCCTCAGCGCGTCAATGGCAGCAGTAATATGGTGTTTGGCGGAGGTCTAGTTCAGTTTCCGTCCCGCCGCTCGCTCATGACTCGCACGATGGAAGTCAGAGAGGAAATTGTGTCGACGGTGAAGGAACAAGTCAAACGGATTAACGCGTAACTATTATACCTGCTGACCAGGTACTGTATACATGTACCTCCCTTCCGTGTCCCTCCCGCTCCCTCCCTCGCTCGCCCTGTCCCCTCGTGCCTCCTGCAGCGGTGCCAGACTGTCCTACTCACCTCTTATGTTTGCCGATTTCAGAGCCGAAATTTATCTCCTCCACCCCAATAACTGACTTCATATATAGTTATCGTTAAAATGGTTGATTATCGGTGTTTCTTGGCAATAGTTATGGTAAATACGATGCTCTGAGGACAATAATCTGGCAACGGTGCTCCTATAGTGAAACAAGATTTTGGCGTTGGCTCCCGCGGGTCCCTTCTGCAACACCGCCCCAACGCCTCTCTTTATCTCGTATGTTACCTAGAGCTAATACATGAGAGGAAAAGATGGGTGTTGGGCGTGTGTGGCAGAGCGGCGGGAGGAAAGGACCCGCGGGAGCGAACGCCAAATATGGTTTCACTATAACGAAGCAGTTTCATTGAGTTCATGAGTAGGAGGCGGAAGCGTCTCTAATATAAGAATACCAACTTCAGGCTCTTCATATTGTAAATCAGTCTTTCTGGTGTCTATGAAATTATACAAATACGTCATTCTGTCTGCATCTGCTATGTGTGTGTGTGTGTGTGGTGTGTGTGTGTGTGTGTGTGTCACCCCCAACCACCACTTGTGTCTAACTTGCCTTCCTTCCTCCCCGCCGCTCGCCGCTCCGGCACCGTCTCCAGCCTCTCGCCTCTCTGTCCTCTGTCGATCTTTCCATTCTTAGTGTCAGTACACGAATAAGTTTGTTCAGTGAAAAGGTTGACAAGAGTTTCTGCAATAAACGACGGAAGAGCGGAGCGTAGTGATGCAGGTGCCAGACGTGTCATAACCGGTCACTGGCGATAAGAAAACGAAACAAAGCATTATATCTGTGTAGGCGGTATATAAAGCCGAGTTATATAATTGTTTCATAACTTTAGTATGCACAAGAACCAACCTACGAGATGCAGAACCGTCCTTTGGTTGGTAGGAGTACAAGGTTTCTCCCGCCAACCTCGTGTTCGCGCCGCGGCCCCCGCTTGCCTGCAGTCGGCTGATCAGTGAGCTTCTTGCCAGTGACGGTCGGTGGTGGTGATGTGAGTCGTGAGGTGCAGTGTCTGGCTCGGGGAAGTTGCCCTTGACACTACACGTGCGATAGATAATGAGTTATTTGGATATATTTTTGAAACCACTAGTTCCCTATACTCGCGGGTGCTTGACACTACACGTGCGATAGATAATAATCAGTTGTTTGGATATATTTATGAAGTTCATAGTTCACTTACACTTAGCGGGAAAAAAGAGGTTTACGGTCATTTCGCCCACATGTCAGTTCGCCCACAAGTCAGTTCGCCCACAAGTTGAGTCAGTTCGCCCACAAGTTGAGTCAGTTCGCCCACACCGAGGAGTCAGTTCGCCCACACCGAGGATTCAGTTCGCCCACACCGAGGATTCAGTTCGCCCACACCGAGGAGTCAGTTCGCCCACACTCAGGAGTCAGTTCGCCCACACTCAGGAGTCAGTTCGCCCACACTCAGGAGTCAGTTCGCCCACACTCAGGAGTCAGTTCGCCCACACTCAGGAGTCAGTTCGCCCACACTCAGGAGTCAGTTCGCCCACACTCAGGAGTTAGTTCGCCCACAATCAGGAGTCAGTTCGCCCACAATCAGGAGTCAGTTCGCCCACACTCAGGAGTTAGTTCGCCCACACTCAGGAGTCAGTTCGCCCACACTCAGGAGTCAGTTCACCCACACTCAGGAGTTAGTTCGCCCACAATCAGGAGTCAGTTCGCCCACACTCAGGAGTCAGTTCGCCCACACTCAGGAGTTAGTTCGCCCACAATCAGGAGTCAGTTCGCCCACAATCAGGAGTCAGTTCGCCCGCACTCAGGAGTCAGTTCATACAAAATACTATCTTATATTTAAAGGTATCTGAATTCTAAAAGTAAAATAAATGCTGCGAGTAGACATTCATATAAAATTTATGTAGAAATGACATCATCTAAAAACAAATCATGTATAAAAAACATGTATTCTAAAAGTAAAATAAAATATATTTAGTACTCATAGTAAGGTAGGAAACATTACGCTTTTGGCCCATTCAAATAAGAGCATGACTTCAGAAGCTTAAACGCTGATCTTTCGCCCATCACGTATTCGTCCCAAAGAGTGAATCATTTTTTCTGAAGGTCCTTATAATGTTTTCGTTGAATCTTGCTGAGCTTTCTTTCGGACACCAATCTTATATGTATAGATGTTAATAGCGCTTCTTTATGCAGCAGGTTTACCAATACATAAAACTGTAAACTACTTCTACCTGCTGCACGTTTATTTAGCCTATTATGCCACCCTTCAATGTCATTCTTGGTACGCACAGATTTCTGGAATACACTCCAAGTGGAAGGTGGCCACAGAAAGCCGTCGATCCAGGTTCTTTCAATGTAGTTTAATGCTTGGCGTACTTGAGTACGCGTTGCTTTGGATGAAAGTCGTTGAAACATCGCAGGAATTTCGGTCTCCGGCAGAAATGGAAGAGCCATCAGCTTTCGTAAGAACTTGTACGTTGCTTCATCGTGAGTATACGTCACTTGAAGCCCAACCTCTTGTATCTTGTGGAGAAAATACAGAAGAAATACTTAAAACAACGCCACTTGACATTTGGCTGCTTCTCTCTCTCTCTCTCTCTCTCTCTCTCTCTCTCTCTCTCTCTCTCTCTCTCTCTCTCTCTCTCTCTCTCTGTGTGTGTGTGTGTGTTGGAACAATCCACAAGTTTACTCACCTTTCTCCATATAGCTTGTGTCCAGTGGAAGACGCATCCCTTGATAGTTACAAACGGTAGCATCTCAGGCAGCACTTTCCAAAGTGCTTTTTCGAAGTCAATAGTTATATGCTTGACTGAAATTTCCTCTTGAAGACAGTTTAAAAGTGCATTACAAACTTCACGATAATCGCTTTTTTTTCTTCCTGACATTAAAACAAACAACAGGGGAACTTGTTTCGCACATTGATATGTTCTTACGAATGCATTTACTGTAAGTAATTGAGAAAAGGGGTGTCTACAGAGCTTGAATGTCCCATCAATATACCATGATTTGGCTTTGCTTAGAAGTTCCATTTGCTGATCTGTTGCAAACATCAAGTGGCGCCGTCCACGGATCCTCACATCCGCTCTCAAGAAGTTGCTTGGGATATGGTTCTCGTCAAGTTCGAATGCTAGGTCCTTGGGTTCAGCAGGTCTTAATTTTTCCCTCTGCCTGTTCGCTGTCCTAGCCAAGTTTTCGGGCTTTGGAAGACTCGGGCAAGGTTTATTTCGTAGTTCTTGCAAGAGAACCTGAATGGAATGAAATGTTGGCATTAATCGCAATTCCTAATAGTATAAAATTTTGGCATGTTCAACATTTTCCTACTTATTCTTAACTCCTCTCGATCACCCTCAAACAAACATAGACACACAGACTGACATACAGAGTCCTGTGGCTGCCCGTGCATAGGCTCAGTGGAAATGCAGCACCCACTACTAACTAACGTAATGTCAGTAGCCATCCCTTATTTTAGTTGTGCACACAGGAGGCTGGCTGCGCGGCTGCCGTTCCCTCAGTGGCGCAGTCACGCAGTGCCGACCTTGGCGCGCTGGTGGAGGGAAATTTCTGGGAGCAGCACCTCCACTAATTTTAAGTACGAGCAGCCACTGATACAGACAAACACACACACACACACACACACACACACATACACACACCTCATCATCTATGGCAGATGTTGGTTTGAAGATATCTTGTACTGCCATTTTCTTCACCTGAGATGTGATGTTTGTTGTTGAAGATGAATCGGCAGACGGAGGATGATTGTGTGTATTTCTTTTCACAAAGGTCTTATTTCTTTGTGTGACCGTTGCTTTGCAGGGATTGTCCTTGGGCCGGACGGTACATTGCCAATATGTTACATTTGGCCTTCCTAGTTTAATGTTATAAGTGTATCCAAGATCATCAATAAGCTTGTTTTGACCTCTTTTGGTGCCACCCTCAAATAGCTGAAACGAGGGCAACACAGGAGGGTTAACTTGTGCCTCACTTTGCAGGGGTGGGTCATCAAGTGATGTTTCAAGTTCCAGTGAAGAAATACCTTGTTCCTCATTCAAATTGTCTTGCAGATGTACACCAAATGAAGATTCTACTTCAGTTGAAATGTCTTGATGTAGCTTCTTCCTTAGTGCACAAAGTACAAGTCCAGTCAATTGTATTGTCAGACCTCACGGCTGCCCAATAATCTCCTCTTGATGCACCGGTATCACATTTTCTGTGTTGCCACCTGCAGCAGAACTCGCACTGTAGCCCTTCCTGTCTTGGCCGTACAGGAAAACCACACGAAATACAGAGTTCTGGACAGACTGCCATCATGTCAGGAACTGAGTGCATACGATGGCTTTCTGTAATGACGAGACCTACTTTCACGGTTCATTTTTATAATTCGATTAAACTATTTAACTGGTTAACCATTTAACTATAAGAAGCACTCATTCAATCCGTTCTCTCTCTCTCTCTCTCTCTCTCTCTCTCTCTCTCTCTCTCTCTCTCTCTCTCTCTCTCTCTCTCTCTCTCTCTCATCTATTGTGGGAAAACTGACTCTAGCGAGTGTAGGCGAACTGACTCCTCAGTGTGGGCGAATTGACTCCTCGGTGTGGACGAACTGACTCCTCAGTGTAGGCGAACTGACTCCTCAGTGTGGGCGAACTGACTCCTCAGTGTGGGCGAACTGACTCCTCAGTGTGGGCGAACTGACTCCTCAGTGTGGGCAGACTGACTAGTCTGTGTGGGCGACCTGACTACTCTGTGTGGGCGAACTGACTCCTCTGTGTGGGCGAACTGACTCCTCAGTGTGGGCGAACTGACTCCTCAGTGTGGGCGAACTGACTCCTCAGTGTAGGCGAACTGACTCCTCGGTGTAGGCGAACTGACTCCTCAGTGTGGGCGAACTGACTCCTCATTGTGGGCAGACTGACTCCTCAGTGTGGGCAGACTGACTCCTCAGTGTGGGCAGACTGACTCCTCGGTGTGGGCAGACTGACTCCTCAGTGTGGGCAGACTGACTCCTCGGTGTGGGCAGACTGACTCCTCAGTGTGGGCGAACTGACTCCTCGGTGTGGGCAGACTGACTCCTCAGTGTGGGCAGACTGACTCCTCAGTGTGGGCGAACTGACTCCTCAGTGTGGGCAGACTGACTCCTCGGTGTGGGCAGACTGACTCCTCAGTGTGGGCGAACTGACTCCTCGGTGTGGGCAGACTGACTCCTCAGTGTGGGCGAACTGACTCCTCAGTGTGGGCAGACTGACTCCTCGGTGTTGGCGAACTGACTCCTCAGTGTGGGCGAACTGACTCCTCAGTGTGGGCAGACTGACTCCTCAGTGTGGGCAGACTGACTCCTCAGTGTGGGCAGACTGACTCCTCGGTGTGGGCAGACTGACTCCTCAGTGTGGGCAGACTGACTCCTCGGTGTGGGCAGAACTGACTCCTCAGTGTGGGCGAACTGACTCCTCAGTGTGGGCAGAACTGACTCCTCGGTGTAGGCAGACTGACTCCTCAGTGTGGGCAGACTGACTCCTCAGTGTGGGCAGACTGACTCCTCAGTGTGGGCAGACTGACTCCTCAGTGTGGGCAGACTGACTCCTCAGTGTGGGCAGACTGACTCCTCAGTGTGGGCGAACTGACTCCTCGGTGTGGGCAGACTGACTCCTCAGTGTGGGCAGACTGACTCCTCAGTGTGGGCAGACTGACTCCTCAGTGTGGGCAGACTGACTCCTCAGTGTGGGCAGAACTGACCTCGGTGTGGGCAGACTGACTCCTCAGTGTGGGCGAACTGACTCCTCGGTGTGGGCAGACTGACTCCTCAGTGTGGGCAGACTGACTCCTCAGTGTGGGCAGAACTGACTCCTCAGTGTGGGCAGACTGACTCCTCGGTGTAGGCGAACTGACTCCTCAGTGTGGGCGAACTGACTCCTCGGTGTGGGCGAACTGACTCCTCGGTGTAGGCGAACTGACTCCTCAGTGTGGGCGAACTGACTCCTCGGTGTAGGCGAACTGACTCCTCGGTGTAGGCGAACTGACTCCTCGGTGTGGGCGAACTGACTCCTCAGTGTGGGCGAACTGACTTTGGGCGAAACGACTTTTTGATGTGGGCGAACTGACTGCTCAGTGTGGGCGAACTGACTTTGGGCGAAACGACTTTTTGATGTGGGCGAACTGGTCATGTGGGCGAAATGACTGGATACCGAAAAAAGAACACAGCAGGAAAAGATAAATGAACATAGCACGTGTAACAGTAGGAAACAAACAAAAGGACAGAAAAGGGAAATGCTAAAAGACCACACTAGGCTACAGTGAAGAAAACGAAGGGAAAGAAAATAGAAAAGCAAAACAAGAGACTAGGCAAAGTGTACGGAGAAACAAAGCTCGATGCAGCGTGAAGTATTAAGTGTGCAGAATGGAACATCTAAGTGTGCAGCGTGAAGTATTAAGTGTGCAGAATGGAACATCTAAGTGTGCAGAGTGAAGTATTAAGTGTGCAGAGTGGAGCATCTAAGTGTGCAGAGTGAAGTATTAAGTGTGCAGAGTGGAGCATCTAAGTGTGCAGAGTGAAGTATTAAGTGTGCAGAGTGGAGCATCTAAGTGTGCAGAGTGAAGTATTAAGTGTGCAGAGTGGAGCATCTAAGTGTGCAGAGTGAAGTATTAAGTGTGCAGAGTGGAGCATCTTGTGCAGAGTGAAGTATTAAGTGTGCAGAGTGGAGCATAAAAGTGTGCAGAGTGAAGTATTAAGTGTGCAGAGCGGAGCATCTAAGTGTGCAGAGTGAAGTATTAAGTGTGCAGAGTGGAGCATCTTGTGCAGAGTGAAGTATTAAGTGTGCAGAGTGGAGCATCTAAGTGTGCAGTGAAGTATTAAGTGTGGAGAGTGGAGCATCTAAGTGTGCAGTGAAGTATTAAGTGTGCAGAGTGGAGCATCTAAGTGTGCAGTGAAGTATTAAGTGTGCAGAGTGGAGCATCTTGTGCAGAGTGAAGTATTAAGTGTGCAGAGTGGAGCATCTAAGTGTGCAGTGAAGTATTAAGTGTGGAGAGTGGAGCATCTAAGTGTGCAGTGAAGTATTAAGTGTGCAGAGTGGAGCATCTAAGTGTGCAGTGAAGTATTAAGTGTGCAGAGTGGAGCATCAAAGTGTGCAGAGTGAAGTATTAAGTGTGGAGAGTGAAGTATTAAGTGTGCAGAGTGAAGTATTAAGTGTGCAGAGTGGAGCATCAAAGTGTGCTGAGTGAAGTATTAAGTGTGCAGAGTGGAGCATCTAAGTGTGCAGTGAAGTATTAAGTGTGGAGAGTGGAGCATCAAAGTGTGCAGAGTGAAGTATTGAGTGTGCAGAGTGGAGCATCAAAGTGTGCAGTGAAGTATTAAGTGTGCAAAGTGGAGCATCTAAGTGTGCATGGTGAAGTATTGTCAAGTGAAAGCATCTACTATAGGTGTGCAGAGTGAAGTATTAAGTGTGCAGAGTGGAGCATCAAAGTGTGCAGTGAAGTATTAAGTGTGCAAAGTGGAGCATCAAAGTGTGCAGAGTGAAGTATTAAGTGTGCAGAGTGGAGCATCAAAGTGTGCAGAGTGAAGTATTAAGTGTGCAGAGTGGAGCATCAAAGTGTGCAGTGAAGTATTAAGTATGCAGAGTGGAGCATCAAAGTGTGCAGTGAAGTATTAAGTGTGCAAAGTGGAGCATCTAAGTGTGCAGGGTGAAGTATTGTCAAGTGAAAGCATCTACTATAGGTGTGCAGAGTGGAGCATGTAAGTGTGCAGAGTGAAGCATTAAGTGTGCAGTGGAGTATATAAGTGTATAGAAGAACCAAGTAGGAGCCATGAAGCGATACAAAGCGGAACAGTTCAGAAGAGGATGAGGAAGAAGAAGCGTGCTTGCTGCAGCTAACGAGGTGGCCGCGGCCTGCCAGCGGGGCCGTGATCTGCCGCCGAGCAGGGCCGCGTGTGTTCCCCGAGGATTAGCCGGACTACTCCCATCAGGCCCTCCCCCACGAACACGAGGTAACGTGCCCCGCGTGCCTGGCCCTGCACCCATGTACTCTTGCGTGCCCAGACAGACTCTTACAGACTAATATGCTTGTCGCTGCTGCCTACACACTTGCCTGCCCCTACAGACGCTTGCTTGCTTGCCCTTACATAATCTACAGACACACTTGCTTACCCTTACAGACTTGCTTGCCTCTACAGACTATACAACCTACAGACATGCAGACAATATAGCCTACAGACATAACTGACTATACAGCCTACAGACACTTGCTTGCCCTTAGACCTAATATTAACTTGCTTGCCTGTACAGTCTCTAACTTGGTTCCTGTACAGGCTATACAGATTCTACAGCCTCTATCTTGCTTGATTCTGCCGACCTGTCACCTCCCGTCCCCTTGCCAGCCGGGAGACAAGTGTGACAGGCTGACGGCTCCTGAGTGTGTGTGTGTGTGTGTGTGTGTGTGTGTGTGTGTGTGAGAGAGAGAGAGAGAGAGAGAGAGAGAGAGAGAGAGAGAGAGAGAGAGAGAGAGAGATTTGCAAATATATCCTACTTTTGATTGACGATGCAGGACGAGCGAAAAAAAAAATAGTGACAATTTGGCGACACACACACACACACACACACACACACACACACACACACACACACACACACACACACAGATAGATAGATATATATATATTTATTGACCACAAATGTACATAAAACCAAAACATCATACATAAATCGGAAGTTATTTAAGAATGTTAATTTCGTTAATATAACCACATTTCTAATTTGTAGTCCACATTCAGCACTTCCGTAAAATATTTATATAATCGCTAAAATATACACAGCTCTGGTGTCGTTACTGGCGTAAAATAGTTTAAAAAAATTAAAACTTTACAAATTTTGATAATTATATGAAACTACTTATATCTAGAAATTTATAAAATACACTATGATAAAAACGGAAAAACAGAGGAACCCTAAAAGATGACGAATTCTCTAAAATAAATATACTAAAATGTTAATAGCCTGGACATGTTAAGAAGACACTCTAAGATAAGAAAATCTAAAAAAGAAAAAGAAAAACCTAAAGAAAAGGAACGTTAAAACAGAACAAATAAAAGTTAAAAGCAGAACAAATAAAAGCGTGACTAAAGGCATGACATTTGGTACACAAACAGAACTATGCGATAGAACAATGACATAAGATTTACCTGACTAAAAAGACAGATTTACAGAACTAAGACAATAAACGAAAGACAGTTTCAATGGCGTATTGACAACATACAAACGACCATGACTCCAGTGTTCAGGAAGACAATATCAATGATATGTAGTAAGTAAGAAATGAACAATTCTTGCTGCGACATGTGCATCTTTTGTCATAAGCTCCTGCCATGTTGCGAAGTGGTGGTGTTCTCGCAATGGCTGTGTGAGGGCGCAAGACTCCACCACGTGTAGTTCAATCTGCACCTCCCCACACGGGCAAAGCCGCTCTTCCAGGGGAAGGTGCCCCCTGCCTCGCCTATTCCACCGACCAGTCTCCACAGCTAAATCATGCCCGCACACACGTAACTTTGTAAACGATGTTCTATGTAAATCATTAAAAAACTTTCGTGTCAAATATAAGTTGTGGACAGTAAAATCAGGATTTAGGGATACATATGTCGTTCTTCTAGAAGAATTAGATGCTGCAACAGATTCTTTTAGGGCACTAATCGCCTCACCAACATCATATATTTCTTGAGAAATAAGATCAGAAATAAACCTGCCTGTTGGTACATTGGCTTCCATCGCGAGTCTTACTGCGTGTGACCATGGGTCGTCATTTATTTCTCGCCGCTCCCTCCACATGCACCGGAAAAATTTACGTTGTCTACCAATAACAAGGGCTCGTAGGGGCGGCAGTCCTAGTTCTAAATAACATAGGTCATTGCAGGTTGTCATACGCACACCCAATAGTTGCTTGATACCCCAGTTATACAGTTTTACAACTGGCTTAAGATCACCATTCAACCACGACTCACACCCATAGAGTACGGTCGACATCAGCGCGGCATCAAACACTCGTCTCTTTACATAAAAACGGGGTATCGTTGTTCTTCTTTATAAATGAGGCGAACTTTAAAATATGGCACATTCGCGTCTGTGCGTGGGCAGCAATAGCTGATAAGACGGACCCGTCGCTGGTGAATACACTACCCAAGTACGTATAGCGGTCACACCATTCTACTGACACGTCGCCCACACGTAACGTCCCGCGCTCATCATAATTCACGTTAACAGCAAAAAACTTTGTTTTCTTAACATTTACTTTCATACCATAATCACTGCAATACTGACAGAGTATGGAAAGCTTATGGTGCATGGTTTCCCTTGACGTGGAGAGCAAGACAGTGTCATCCATCAGCACCAACGTGTGCAGCCACAACAGAAACCCGTCCCGCCCGCAATTCTCTTTTAATAGCTTGACCAAATCATTAATAAACAAAACAAACAAAATGCAAGGGGGGACTGGCGCCACACACAGCACAAGGTGGCAGTGAGGACAGCCGCGCCAAGACGTGTGTGTGACGGTATGGCGCGACCAGCAGCCATCAGCATTACACACACCACACCCCCCCCACACGCCACACGCATCCAGTGCACGCGCGACACACACGGTCCGCCTGTGAGAAATCTACAAATGTCACAAATAAAGGAAATTTCTTTCTTATAGAAATGTCAAGCAATATTCTTTACGTCACAATGTGTTCAATGCATCATCTCTTGGGCTGGCTGCCAGCCTGCTCTCTACGGGAAAACCACTGCATCAATCGGTTACACAGCACCATGTCATATATTTTTGCAATTATGTTCATCACATTAATGCCGCGATAATTACTCGGGAGTAGTGGGTCACCACGCTTGAGAATTGTAAATAGTCTTGCCAGACGCCACGATGACGGGTAACTGCCTGAGATAAAAATAGTGTTGAATAAAGTAGTGATTGATAAAAGCCACTGCATCGGTAACACTTTAAAAATCCCTGGACACAAACCATCCGGGCCGCTCGCCTTGTCTACTTTGAGTTTATTTATGCTGTGTTCCACCTCAACCACTGATATTTCACTGTCTAAAATATGAATTGTCACAGGAGTGGTGAAAGCATCAACATCAAGATCAGTCACATCAGGGGGGTTTAACAACTCTTCAAAAAATAATTTAAACTCTTCATCATCTGGACACCTGTTGTTATCATTGGTCTCTCTGTATTCTCCTCTCCAGTCAATAGCCTGCCATACATGCTTATCGTCATTATCACGGAGCAGTCTGTCCCATCTGTTTGTCATTGCATCCACAACATTACCATGATTATCATTATAACTTGTTTTACTGCATTCGTATAGCGTGTTCGCGATTTCATCGGCATATCTGTCAACATGGCCATCAGCACTCAACACAGGCACATCACGCTGGGTGAGCACGGTATGAAATTCTTCAACATTTAAATCACAAAATTTCGTAGGTCGGTTAACCAAGGCATTATTTGATGTAGTGTATATTGTAGCGTGGTCACCCAGGTGCTGCGCGCGGTCACACAGGTCCGTAACGTTGACACTCGGGGGAGACACAGACACAGATATAGGAGCGTGGTCAGACGGTAAGGACATGTCTTGCCACACACAAAACTCACTCAAACACTGAACCACACAGGTTGAAGCAACACATACGTCCAACTCATATTTCCACTCTGTTGTTTTCTTGAAAGTCAATTTACTCGGGAAGTATTGCGTGGGTGTCTTGAGATTATTGATAACAATGAGTTTCTCGTCTGAGCATAGAGTGGCGAGAGTCCTCGCGTTATCGTTGGCATTCCTTATAGGATCAGGGATGTGTGGGTAGGTGTACAGGTGTGCGTTGGGAGCATTGAGTGTCCACACACACATACACAGAAGTAACACCCACCACCTCTCTCTCTCTCTCTCTCTCTCTCTCTCTCTCTCTCTCTCTCTCTCTCTCTCTCTCTCTCTCTCTCTCTCTCTCTCTCTCTCTCTCTCTCTCTCTCTCTCTCTCAGATCGTAAACTCATGTCTCATCACACAAACTCGCCGTTCCCTTTAAATTCATTTTCCACAGCTCGTCAACGTCGTCTCTTCACTCCTCCTCCTCCTCCTCGTTGCGCCATTCAGCCACATTCTTCCCGGTTCTCCCTCATTACTCCAAATTCTTTGAACTGCAAACCAACTCAAGAACTAGAAATAACGGTTTACCCATTCAGTCGAGGCGATGTAACACAGACATTGGAAGGAGTTTCTTTTCAAACCGAGTCATCCGCCGCTGGAACAATCTTCCCTCAGAAGTAGTAAATGCGAATACCATCAACTCCTTCAAATATAGAATCGACCGTCATTTCGCTGCGTCGGGAGTAAACTGAATAACGAGGGGCTTCCATCTGCTCCTCAATATCAAGGTGCTTTCATCTGCTCACCAAGCCCCAAGTGGCGGTCGAGCAGATTAAATCACCCAAGCGGGCGACCTCGTAATGAGCCAATAGGCTTTCTGTTGCCTGCATTTCCATGTTTCCATGTTTCTCACCACTTTTCCCAGTCTGTCGGTTCTGAAGTCCCCGGAGTGGAGATAGAGAGAGGAGACGAGAGGCATTTTTGAGGTCACTTGGTACTGTTTACGGTGTTATGCCCGCCGAGGACCGACGCTGATGATCGTGGAGGAGCTGAGGAGAGCGGAGGGGAGCAGGGAGGGCCCTGGAGGGGAGTTCACAGCGTTGGGGTCGTGGTGTGGGGCCGCTGTCTGGCTGTCTGGCGCTGCGCTCGTATTCTCATACGCTTTCGGCTCCCACAACAACTATTTCCAAAGGGTACTAGCCGGGTTCTCGTGTGTGTTTTCCACGTTCACGGTGGAGATGTCCTGTTAAACAATCCCCAGGCTCATAATTCTACTCTTGGAAATACTGACACAGCCCGAAAATCTTATCTAATGTGGGTGTTTATGTAGGCCCCGAAATGTTTGAGAATGTGGGCCCTGGCTGGTGCATGAACGTGTAGGCATGAGAATGTGTTTGTCAGTGTGTTGCTAGCCTGCTTGTTACTTGTTTGGGGTGAGAGAGAGAGAGAGAGAGAGAGAGAGAGTCTGATCACATGCTAGACTCGTGGTTGACAGCCTGTACCACCCCACAAAGTGTGTGTGTGTGCGTGTGTGTGTGTGTGTGTGTGTGTGTGTGTGCATTCATTTATCATCGACTGAGTGGAGACTTCATTGTGCAAGGTGCGGTGGCAGGTTGTCGTACGTGGCTGTCAGCTTAGGAGGAAGCACAGCTGGGAAGGGATGAATGAGTCTTGTGACTGCCCGTTAGTTACATACTGAGGACTGAGGGAGGGAAGGACAGAAAAGAAATGCAGAACCTACCACGCGAGGGAGGCAGCAAGGCAATGAGGAGGGACAACACTATAAAGATGAATGAGTCTTGTGCCTGTGTTAATTAGTTACCCATGAAAGTAAGAGGAGAAAAGCTATGCAGAACCTGTGTAGTAAACGAGGACCTGATGATAGTAGTAGGGAGGCAGGAAGGCGTTAAGAGTAGGGCAATAGTAAACGGATGAATGAGTTTTGTGCTTGTGTGTCCATTAGTTACTGAGGGAAGGACGAGGAGGAAAGAAAAGGAGAACCTATCACGCGAGGACCTGGTAATAATAGGGAGGCAGGAAGGCGGGACTAATCAGAGCAAGTTATACTGTTTGACGCAGATTGGGTTTGTAAGCTAAATAACTAAATGCGAAAAGTCCTTGTGTAATGTTTGGTGCTGATGTTGGTTGGTGTTCTCAGACGCTTCCACCTCTCCCATCATCGATTTTCAAAGGCTAGAAAGAAGATTAGTTGGGGTCTAATGACTGTTTTTTTAGGTTCCTGGTACAGAAGAAGAGTTTGAGTACCACCAGGGTCATAAAACTATTCATGGAAATAGCCAGGAATACTACGAAAACCTTGGGAGCTTGGAAACCGAAATGTTTCAGAAAATAGTCCATCGATGTGGTTTAGGGCGTTTGTCAGGTTCTGTAATGATGGGATAGATAGACATTGAATAAACTTAGTCCGTACTATATCCTTTGGGAAGCCAACTACATGATTAACGTTGCCATTAGCCCCGAAGTGGTATTACCCACAATAAAAGCTTAGGAATTGGAAAATACTGTACAGGAAATCATGTTAGTAGCCGGTGCCAAGTAGAAAACCTGACCATTAAGGGGAATATAGTTTGGGTTGGCGTGCGAGGCGAGCACCACGTTTCCATCAGCGGGAAATGTTTATACCGAGTCCTCCCTTCCTGGCGGGCATCGACGCGGCTCCCACACTGAGGACCAAATGGCGAAGGCGGCGACGGGGAAGCAGGAGAAATAAATATACCTGTTGCCATCCGCTCCTGAGTGATTTTTTTCATTGGTACGAGAAGCTTGCAATCATGTGATGAGTTTAATGGTGCGGCAGTTAACAATACGCCATTACGGGATGATTTATGTGCCCTACGTTTTGGTGGGTGAATTAAAACTTATTTGTTTGTATTTTGTATTTGAGGAGTTATTACGTTAGCTCTGAGGTAAGGAAGGGAAGGAATATAAATTCATGTAAGTCATATCTTTTCGTAGAGTTGATTTTGAGGTTCTTGAATAAAAAAAGTGATAATGTTGGTTTGTTAGTATTTGACGAGTTGTTATGTTAGCGTTGAGGCGAAGTGAAGGAATTCAGGGTCACATGAATCATATATATCTTTTCGGAGGGTTTCCTTCCATGTGTAAAATGATAGATGTTATTGATAAAAAACGCAGACATGGATATAGTATTCTCTCTCTCTCTCTCTCTCTCTCTCTCTCTCTCTCTCTCTCTCTCTCTCTCTCTCTCTCTCTCTCTCTCGCTCGCGCGCGCATTGTAAGGTGTTTTTTTTATGTTTATGTAAAGCGAGACGATATTCATAAAAATCACTGACCTTGATATATATTCTCTCTCTCTCTCTCTCTCTCTCTCTCTCTCTCTCTCTCTCTCTCTCTCTCTCTCTCTCTCTCTCTCTCTCTCTCTCTCTCTCTCTCTCTCTCTCTGCACTGGGCCATTGTTTTTCTCTTTTCCTGTGGCGCTCGTGTGTGTGTGTGTGTGTGTGATTAGAGCGCTTCTCCGTGTCTTATTTGGCCGGCAGCAGTCGAGTGTTTAGGAGGAAGAGGATTAGGAGGAAAAGGAGAAGAATGTGGGGGAGGAGGAGGAGGGGCGGCTGTCTGGTGCTGTCGAGAGATGGAAGGTTGCTGTACGAGAGAGAGAGAGAGAGCATTGGGACAGTCCTATGTTTTGCACCGGACTGCTAATAATGATTCAAGGTAACACAACAATCTCAACTCTCTGCCATCACCATCATCATCATCATCATCAAGGCGTGTATAGTACTCGTGTAGGTCCCTCGTTCATGAGGATGACGGGGAAGGAGAAGGCTGAGGGAGGTGGAGAAAGGGGGGCGAGGGGAGGGGTGTCAGGAGGGTGAGGAACGGGGAGGCGAGAGAGGGCATGTCTGTGTGAGAGATAGGGATGGGCAAGTACCGTTAATTTGAGTACCGGTAGTACCGGTACCGAAAACTCGTTTACCATTAATACCGGTACCGGTACCGGTACCCGAAGGAGTATTTTTTTTATCTTAATGACTTCTGATAAAATTCCCAAATAAATTTCCTGTTAAGAAAACTCTCTCTCTCTCTCTCTCTCTCTCTCTCTCTCTCTCTCTCTCTCTCTCTCTCTCTCTCTCTCTGAATGAAGTGAATTTTTATCTTTTCGAAAAAAAAATAGCATGTATAGTTATTATGGATGTACTCGATCATAGTCTAATAACAATAACAATATTTATCAGCAACCTAAAAAAGAAAAAGAGTCGGACATCAAGAATTATCCAATAACTCCAATAAATAAATAAAATAATAAAATAATGGAAACGGAAGCTGTGATGGAAACGAAAAGCAGGACAAAATGGTGGGAACTTGGGAGGTCAGCGAGGCAGTGACTCAGCGTCTCCACACAGGGCCCATACCGGGTGATACCGCATGGAGGCGGGCGAGCACCGAGCGTCACTAAAATTCAAACGGTACCGGTACTAGCGGCAATGCTCAGTGCCGAGTGATCATGAGGCTTCGCGGCACCAGGTACCGGTACCGGGTGCCGGCTGAATAGATTCTTCTCGGCACCAGGTACCGGTACCGGGTGCCGGCTGAATCGATTCTTCTCGGCACCAGGTACCGGTACCGGGTGCCGGCTGAATAGATTCTTCTCGGCACCAGGTACCGGTACCGGGTGCCGGCTGAATCGATTTTTCTCGGCACCAGGTACCGGTACCGGGTGCCGAGAAGAATCGATTCAGCCGGCACCCGGTGCCGGTACCTGGTGCCGCGAAGCCTCATGACCACTCGGCACTGAGCATTGCCGCTTGTACCGGTACCGTTTGGATCTTAGTAACGCTCGGGGCTCGCCCGCCTCCATGCGGTATCACGCGGTATGGGCCCTGTGTGGAGACGCTGAGTCACTGCCGCGCTGACCGTCTCCCCAAGATCCCACCATTTTGTCCTGCTTTTCGTTTCCATCACAGCTCCCGTTTGCATTATTTTATTATTTTATTTATTTATTGGATTTATTGGATAATTCTTGATGTCCGATTCTTTTTCTTTTTTAGGATGCTAATAAATATGTTATTGTTATTACCCATATCACAGAGATATACACTCACTGAGTGGTGATCTCTCTCTCTCTCTCTCTCTCTCTCTCTCTCTCTCTCTCTCTCTCTGAATGAAGTGAATATTTATTTTTTCGATAAAAAAATAGCATGTATAGGAAATAAGGATGTACTCGATCATAGTCTAATAACAATAACAATATTTATTAGCAACCTAAAAAAAAAAATCAGACATGAAGAATTATCAATAAAGCCAATAAATAAATCCGAGCAATCTGGTACCGGTACCGTACCATTTAGCTGGTACCGTTAGTACTGGTTTTGGTACCGGTACCTGCCCACCCCTAGTGAGAGATTGGAGGGAGGAGGGGGTAGAGATGGGGGCACGAGGGGTGTGTCCGGCTGAGAATGACGGGGAAGAGAAAGGATGAGGAGGGAAGAGGTAAAGGGAGGGAGTTAATTATATCCAGCGTGGGTGGTGCGGGACGTACGGTGTAGAGCCAGGCGCCGAGTGTAATTATACGTCTGGACTTCCGCTCGCTTGAAGGATAAATAACACAGAGGCCATGTAATTGAATAGGTAAGGTTCATGCGATCTTAATTATCACGATGGAAACTGAAGTACAAGCAAAGTGGAGACGACTGTAACAGTGTGTACCAACTCTCTTTCGCTTGTTTAAGGACACGGGAGGTGGTGGCTGAGTGGTCAGCGCTCGAGCGCGACCTCCAGGAGGACGCAGGTTCGCGTCCCGCCCTCCGCTCAGGGATGGTGATTTTTTTATTTAAAAAAAAAATCAGATTTTTTTATTTAAATCAGATTTTTTTTTTATTTAAATCTGTTTTTTTTATTTTATTAATCAGCATAGAAATATTTGGAAACTATATAAATTCTATACATTAGTTTAAAACACATTTCGCAGTGTTCTTCCAGCATGTTGCATCATCTCTCACTTGGTTACAATGTGTTTGAACCTGTCAAGCTGCCCAGTAGCCACTGACCAGGATTGCATCATCTCTCTCAGGCTCTGTCCTGTTCCTCTTACATCATGTTAGGACATAGCCGGACTTGTGCCACTGTGTAGTAGTTTGACTGTTTAGGTGTTACAGGCCAGCCACTCATTCCTGAGCTAACAGCAAGAGCGTAGAGGTGTCACTGACCACAAGGATTAATGTATCTGGTAGGAAGAGTGATCCAGTGTGAGAACATTTTAACAGAATTCCTTCAAAGTCTGGGAAAGCATGGAGAGCTATATGCAAACAGTGTAAACCGTGAGTTACAATAAATAGTAGCAAGACTGAAAATAACCAAATTTATTGTCATAAGAATTAAAAACCTTATTTTTTTATAGATTTTGAATTTTGATTTCAAAGACTTTTTATGAACTTCTTTCAAAGAAGTGTATCATTATTTTTCAAACACTGCTTTTACAGTATAAATTCAATGTGCTTTTGTTTTAAATACAGGCCATAATATATATTTTTTTTAATTCATTACTTCAGGAAATAAGTACAGTTCATTATAAGTAAACCTCTTTGATTTCCTTTTTTAATAGCATGTGGAATTTTTTGCTATATTGTATTGTATGGGGGGGGGGGGGGGTGGCTGAATGGATAGCGTGACGGCCCCGCGTTCGGGAGGACGCGAGTTCAATCCCCGACCGGTGCCACCAAGCTAGGATTTTTCAGCCGCCGCCGAGTGGCTTAAAACTACCTACATGCTGTCCAGAAGACCACCTATCAACCAGGACTTTAGATTCTAGGATTAAAGATGAGCTCCGGGAGGGCAGCATGAGCCAATGCAAGATGGCGCCACAATAAACATTGGCCTGCGCCAGAACGGGCTGGGCCGACCATCAGGCCCCACCGGGAAGCATATTCGCCAAGTCTGGAACGCCTCGTCTCCACGGGAAATTAGGACCAATCACAGCGCGCGCTCAGCCAGGCCACGTATTGCCAGCTCGTGAAGTCATTACTTACCCTTTATTTACACAGTTTTATCAAATATATGTAAAGTGGGAATTGTTTTTTCTTTAGTTTTATGTGTTGTTGTTGTTGTTGTTGTTGTTGTTGTTGTTGAGGAGATAAACAGAAAGAGGAATGAAAAGTGGTGAAAAGTAGTGTGTGTGCCTTTTCCGGAACAGCCAACTCTTGTACGTTTTGTTAGGTGTGCCCAGGTGAGACAATGTTTTTCTTCCTTTTTCCTTGAAGGTAAAAGTAAACAGAGGAATGAAAAAGTGTGTAATCTATTTCCGAAGGACCCAACTCTTGTGCTTTGTCTGGTGTGTAGGTGAGAGATGGTGTTTCTTTTTGCGTCTTTCTCTTAGTGTTTTGTTAAGGAGGTGAAAATAGACAGTAAATAGTTATACCATTGTGTGACTATCTTACCCTCGCTACGTCTGGCTCCTGCTGCAGCTCGGTGGTATTGATTTAGTCCGCGCTGAACAGAAGAAAAGAGAAGGCGTAGCGAAATCCTGGTTGTAAGTCTTTAATTAATGTACTTTGGCGGGGAGAATTTTTGCTGTCCTGAATATTGTGTGTGAGGTTTGTTTAAGGTTGCAAGGTTACGAAGATTTATTGCAGTTAGCGCATGTATTGAAATTGTAGATTTTTTAATTTTTTTTATCGAGTAAGCATAAATATTAATGTTTGCTAAATTCTTCATTCTTTAAGATGTACAAGATTTCTATTTATGGTTTGATATCACTTTTTTTATTGAGGAGGCAGAAATATTAGTGTTTCCTATATTTTTCACTCTTCGAGATATACAAGATTTCTGTTTATGTTTGGGTATCACTTTATTTATCGAGTAAGCAGAAATAATAATGTTTACTAAATGCTTCACACTGAGATGTACAAGATTTATATTTGTTTTGGTATCACTGTATTTGTCTTTATCGAGGAAATTGAAATATAAATGTTTCATAAGAACATAAGAACGTAAGGAGTCTACTAGAGGCCGGTTGGCCTATATAAGGCAGCTCCTGTAAGCCTAACCCCACCTAACCTCACCATCCATAAATTTAACCAACCTTTTCTTGAATGTATCTATTGTATTGACATCCACAGCACGACTGCCAAGCCTGTTACACTCATCCACCACTCTATTAGACATTCAAGAGTCATATTTATGCTTTAGTTTCGGTTTTCTTTTATCAAACAAGCACGAATATTAGTGTTTTCCGTGTTATTATTCCACTTTACGAGATACACAAGACTTCTATAAATACTTTGCTCGCACTTTAGCTTATCAAGCGGGAATGAATATAAATGTTTCTGAAATACTTCACTATATGAGTAAACACGACTTCCATTTATGCTTTGATGTCGATTATAGTTGTTTCCGAGATATTTAAGTCTATGATATATACAAGATCTCTCTACAAGGCTTCTCTATCAAGCAAGAACGAATATTTATGTCTCGGAGTTGTTGTTTCCCTTCATGAGTTATACAAGACCTACGCTTCTACCTGACTTAAACTTTCTATTACTTATACATCTAACTCGCGTGTTTGGTATTCCCTCTATGAGTTATACAAGACCTACGCTGCTACCTTACTGCTACTTTCTATTACTATACATCTAACTTGCTTATATGGTAAGGTTAACATGAGCTGGGGAACGATAAAGGCGTGATATAGGAGAACAAAGAAATATGGTAGAGGAGGCATTACAGGGTTACATAAGAAAATAAGAACGTAGGAAGTCTGGAATAGGCACTCACTTTAGGGCTCCATTGATCCTTGCTGAGTTAGGTATAGTGCAGTGGCAACAGGGCTGAAAAATTACATAACCCCTCCACCCGGTAGAACAAAACCAAACCTGTTTTAAATGAAGGGTATGGATGTCTTTTAACATATTATGGGGTTTGTACTAAAATAAATTGCGTACAAGGGTATGAATTAACCCTTTGTTTGCGAAAATCTGGGAAATTTTTACAATTCATGTTATATGCGCCTAAGTCAGTTCTGGGTATGAAATTCACAGAAACTCCTCATGTTTTCCTGGTTTTTATTCATGGTACATCTGGACAAATACAGTAATGCTAAAAAAGTACAGATTTGATACCTCAGATTCTCATTTTAACTCCTTATTATCCAAAATTAAGTGTTTTTAAAAGAATATAATTAACTTCCTTTTCTATTTTCTACTGACTGAATGGGCGCACCTTCATGAAAACTGCTCCTAAGAAGGATGTTGATATGCTTTCAAGGAATATTGTATGTTTAGGGAGCTAGAATGACAAAATCTCTCATATCAAACCTTGATGCTCAAGCAGCCATAAAGGGTCATAACCATATTTTCGGTACGTGCGGAACGAGTAGGATAAATATGAGTGTTTACCAGTCTATAATTTAAGAGTGTTACATTTATGTCTACTTTGTTGTATTATGACAAATCTTGGAAAAAAAATCTGCCCAGACTGGTATTATTTATCGGTGATTTTTTCCATTATAACCTGCTAATCCTAGTCATCTCGCATAAAGTTCCTTTGATTCCTCTCAGTGAATTTCATCCACAGCCAATTGCAAGTAAATAAATATTTAGAACGTTCAGATAACTATAGGATGTACCAATGACTACATTTTGAACTATGGTATATGGCATGTATTCCTGGCCCTTTTAAAAGACTCAAATTTGGTTTAGTCTTCTGCACTATTAACAACCCCTAACTGAACATTCGGACAGTCTTCACAAATACAAAGTTCAATGCATTTCAGCCCTGCATGAACACAAGTGCACCTACTACCATCTTTGCAGTTGCTTTCCTTGCATTGGCAGTACAGATGAGTCAGGTCTCTTACTTCAGCTGGGGCTGAATCCTGAGTGAACAATATAGGTGTAGCCCAGACGAATCCCTGTACCAGCCAAAATCCTCAGGTTCACCAAGCTGTGGCTTAGGAAGATGACTATTACACCAGATGAGTGACTGGTACATGGCCCGTAAAGCATGCTGCTTAAAAGCATCATCAGTGGGGGGCAACTGGTTGGCTGGTTTATCAGTAGTTGTAGCAAGTTTGTAGCGAAGTTCATTAAGGGTCTTGCACTTTCCGGCTTTCTTGCCATACATGAGCAAGACAAATTCTGTAGCTGCAGCTAACCAACTCTCTGCAGGACTTTTGTAAAGCTTTGAACAGACTGACTACGGCATATTCTGAAGAATGGTACATGCAGTTTTCTTTCCGATGCCAAAAATTGCGTTTGTAGAGTCACATCCTGTAATGGCGTGAACAGATGGGAGACTCTGACATGTGGCTTTACCCAACTCTGATGCCAGAGAGTGAACAGGGATAAACCGCTCTCTAGTAACATATTTGCCGGCATGGCCAGCATACATGAAAACTTCATCAGTCAGCAACCCTAGGCTCATATAATAGAGCAGGATCACTAGAACGTCAGTGTCATCACACCGTACGATAGTACGCAGATACTGTGACTTCACGCCCACTGCGTGCAATACCATCCTAGTATCTGCTTCTTCTTGGTCACTGAACTGTTCTGCTAGCTCTTTTATACCCTGACATGAGACTCTGACCACAGTTTCCCCATCTCGAAAAACCCCAGCAATGACAACTGACTTGTCTGTCGGAATGCGGTCCACGATCTCCATCAAGTATGAACTGACAAATTCTACAAGTGCAGGTTTGTTCCCTGCCCCTTTCAAGAACTGTCTGAAGCTTGGCACAGTTCTGTTGCCGACGATTAGATGGGTTTGACTGGCACTAACTGCTGCTCCACGGCGCTCTCGTTCATCTAACTCCCATCTGTTCACGCCATTACAGGATGTGACTCTACAAACGCAATTTTTGGCATCGGAAAGAAAACTGCATGTACCATTCTTCAGAATATGCCGTAGTCAGTCTGTTCAAAGCTTTACAAAAGTCCTGCAGAGAGTTGGTTAGCTGCAGCTACAGAATTTGTCTTGCTCATGTATGGCAAGAAAGCCGGAAAGTGCAAGACCCTTAATGAACTTCGCTACAAACTTGCTACAACTACTGATAAACCAGCCAACCAGTTGCCCCCCACTGATGATGCTTTTAAGCAGCATGCTTTACGGGCCATGTACCAGTCACTCATCTGGTGTAATAGTCATCTTCCTAAGCCACAGCTTGGTGAACCTGAGGATTTTGGCTGGTACAGGGATTCGTCTGGGCTACACCCTATATTGTTCACTCAGGATTCAGCCCCAGCTGAAGTAAGAGACCTGACTCATCTGTACTGCCAATGCAAGGAAAGCAACTGCAAAGATGGTAGTAGGTGCACTTGTGTTCATGCAGGGCTGAAATGCATTGAACTTTGTATTTGTGAAGACTGTCCGAATGTTCAGTTAGGGGTTGTTAATAGTGCAGAAGACTAAACCAAATTTGAGTCTTTTAAAAGGGCCAGGAATACATGCCATATACCATAGTTCAAAATGTAGTCATTGGTACATCCTATAGTTATCTGAACGTTCTAAATATTTATTTACTTGCAATTGGCTGTGGATGAAATTCACTGAGAGGAATCAAAGGAACTTTATGCGAGATGACTAGGATTAGCAGGTTATAATGGAAAAAATCACCGATAAATAATACCAGTCTGGGCAGATTTTTTTTTTCCAAGATTTGTCATAAAACAACAAAGTAGACATAAATGTAACACTCTTAAATTAAAGACTGGTAAACACTCATATTTATCCTACTCTTTCCGAAAGTAACGAAAATATGGGTTATGACCCTTTATGGCTGCTTGAGCATCAAGGTTTGATATGAGAGATTTTTGTCATTCTAGCTCCCTAAACATACAATATTCCTTGAAAGCATATCAACATCCTTCTTAGGAGCAGTTTTCATGAAGGTGCGCCCATTCAGTCAGTAGAAAATAGAAAAGGAAGTTAATTATATTCCTTTAAAAACACTTAATTTTGGATAATAAGGAGTTAAAATGAGAATCTGAGGTATCAAATCTGTACTTTTTTAGCATTACTGTATTTGTCCAGATGTACCATGAATAAAAACCAGGAAAACATGAGGAGTTTCTGTGAATTTCATACCCAGAACTGACTTAGGCGCATATAACATGAATTGTAAAAATTTCCCAGATTTTCGCAAACAAAGGGTTAATTCATACCCTTGTACGCAATTTATTTTAGTACAAACCCCATAATATGTTAAAAGACATCCATACCCTTCATTTAAAACAGGTTTGGTTTTGTTCTACCGGGTGGAGGGGTATCTCGTTAAATATGGCTCTTTTTCAGGTCTTGCCGCTGTACTAGTAATGAACAGACATGACTCACACGAACACAACTGATTCAGAGGGAAGAGGAAACACTATAGGGGTCCATTATTCATGTTTGTAAATTGGATTAAACAAAAGAGACTCAGATGGAGGAGGAAGCATTCACTATAGGGGTTCATTTACCCTTGCTGAGTTAGGTAATATAAAAGACATGATGCACGCCAATACAACGGATTGAGGTGGAAGAGCAGGCACTCACTCTAGGGGCCCATTAATCCTTGCGTAGCGTGGATTAACAACGCCACCCACTAATGCCCTGCCATATGTTTCCTGGGAGGCTGCTGTTAGTGTGTGTGTGTGTGTGTGTGTGTGTGTGTGTGTGTGTGTGTGTGGCTCCGGGACACCAAAGGAAGGTATAAAATAAGGTCTGCAAAGCAAACTCCAGCCACGATATTTATAGTTTCAAGCAAGGCGAATATAATGAGTTTTTGGCCTTTATTCCAACCTGATATGATTCTTCTGCTTGTGTCTCGAGGTGAGGGAAGACCAAGGGAAGGTATATTGAAAGGGCTAAAAAAACGTGACCCAGCCACGTTATTTATAGTTTGAAGCAAGACGAATATAATGAGTTTTTGGCCTTCACTCCAACCTGATACGATTCTTTTGCTTGTGTCTCGAGGTGAGGGAAGACCATGGGAAGGTATATCATATATTACAAGGTCAAAGAAAACAATATCCAGCCGCTCTTCTATGCATGACAAGCGTGTGGCGAAGGGAATGTGTGTTGCTGCATGGCTGACTGTAGCTCATTCATGTTATTAGGAGAGTATAAGTAGAGTGGGTAAACACATTCTGATTTATGAACATTGCAATAATTTTTCTTCAACTCCGATGTACTAAGGTTGGCTATGCATCATCTCATCGTGTGGGTAACGGATTTTTTTTTCCAGTTTATTGCCAAAGAAAAAATTCCAATTCCATCTCTCTCTCTCTGCATAAGAAACCTGATATTAATGAAGTTGTCGTTCTCTCACGACGTTTTGTTAATATATCTTTTGTCTGTCTAAGAATCTCGACGTTAGTGAAGTATTTGTTCTCCTACCACGTTTTGTTAATATATCTATTGTTTCTTAAGAGTCTCGACGTTATGGAAGTAGTTGCTCTCTCAAGACGTTCTGTTAATATATCTTTTGTCTGTATGAGAAGCTCGACGATAGTGAAGTATTTGTTCCCCTACGACGTTTCGTTAATATATCTATTGT
Source organism: Eriocheir sinensis (assembly GCF_024679095.1). NCBI lineage: Eukaryota > Metazoa > Arthropoda > Malacostraca > Decapoda > Varunidae > Eriocheir > Eriocheir sinensis. The sequence continues at coordinate 14,655,559 of NC_066553.1, read as the reverse complement.
CTGTCTTGGTAAGAAACTCGACGTTATTGAATTGATCTTTCCCCCACGACGTTTTGTTAATATGCCTTTCGTTTGTCTCTTAAGAAGCTCGACGTTTTTGGAGTAGTCTTTTTATTTCGGTTCTGCTACACTCGACTTTCTACTCTAGTTCATCCTTATACTGTCCAAATCCCTTATGCAAGAGTTAACCAGCATCTTCATTCCTTCATCCCTCGCACTGGTAAAATCTGGAACAATTTATCTTCGTCTGTATTTCCTCCTGCTTGACTTGAATTATTTTAAGAGGAGAGTATTGAGACACCTCTCCTGCCGAAATTGACCTCTCTTTTGACCACTCTTCTGAAGTCCTTACAGGGGCAGTGTTTAGCGGGCTTTTTTTTTATTATTCTTTTTCCTTCGAGCTGCTTCCTTTACTGTAAAAAAATAACGTTATAACTCCTGCACAACAATTATACGTAAAAGAAAGGCAGCCACACACAGTCACCGGGTACGAAAAAAAGCTATGAACTAACTTTTTGGCGGGAAACAAGGGGGGGAGGGGGGGGGGGAGCGTGAGGGAGAATCCTTACCCGACCTTCTTTCTTTCCTTCTCCTCCGTGTGGCCGAGACTTTTTCCATTACATTTGAATTTCCATTTCCGACATTCTCTTCTTTTCTTCTGGAATTAGTTAAGGAACACTCGATATTTTTGCATTGAAAGCTGTTGGGATAGTTTTCATTTTATCCATCTATCTATCTATGTGTGTATCTACCAGTATATCAGTCTATCTATATGTGTGTTTGTTTGATATTTTTGCACTGAAAGCTGTTGGGATAGTTTTCATTTAATCCATCTATCTATTTCTGTGTGTATCTATCAGTATATCAGTCTATCTATATGTGTGTTTGTTTGATATTTTTGCACTGAAAGCTGTTGAAATAGTTTTGATTTAATCTATCTATCTATCTCTGTGTGTCTATCAGTATATCAGTCTATCTATATGTGTGTTTGTTTGATATTTTTGCATTGAAAGCTGTTGGGATAGTTTTAATTTTATCTATCTATCTCAGTTTGTCTATCAGTATATCAGTCTATCTATATGTGTTTGTTTGTTATTTTGTCTGTTTCCAAAGGCCACAAAGGAGATTAGTCGGGTTCTCATGAGTGTTTTCACGTTCGGCCTTGTCAGACTATCACAAGGCTCACAAAACTACCCATGGAAAGACAACAACAGCCTCTTGGAAAACCTTACCAACTTCGGGGAAATGTGTAAATCCCGAAATGTTTTGGAGTATGGACCCAAAAAACTCATCCTCTTCTTTTTGCCTCTAGCTACAAAAAAATAATGTGGCTGGATTTTGTTTTGCTAGAGCTCATATTTTACCTTCCCTTGGTCTTCCCTCACCTCGAGACAGAAGGGGAAAAATATCAGGTTGGAATAATGGCCAAAAAAACTAATTATATTCGTCTTGCTTCAAACTGTAAATAACGTGGCTGGATTATGCTATGCTAGACCTTATTATATACCTTCCTTTGGCCTTCCCTCACCTTGAGACACAAGCAGAACAATCATATCAGGCTGGAATAAGGGCCAAAAACTCATTATCTTGCTTCAAACTATAAACAATGTGGGTGGATATTACTTTCCCAGACCTTGTATGATACCTTCCCGTGGTCTTCCCTCACCTCGAGACAGAAAGAGGAAAAGTGTATCAGGTTGGAATATTGGCCTTAAAAACTTACTCTTTTTCGCCTTGCTTCCAAATACAAATAACATGGGTGGATTTTGTCTTGCTAGATCTTACATTATACCTCCCCTTTGTCTTCCCTCACCTCGGGACAGAAGGTGAAAAATCGTACCATCTTGAAATATGGGCCTAAAACTGTTTCTTTTTGTCTTGTTCCCTACTACAAATAACGTTGCTGGATTCGTTTTGCTAGACCTTATTTTATACCTTCCCTTTGTCTTTCCCTCACCTAGAGACAGAAGCGTAGAAGTGGGGTTGGAATATTGGCCTAAAACTCATTATCTTCGCCTTGCTTTAAAGTACAAATAACGTGGCTCTATTTTTTTCCTCATTGCTTATATTAAACTTTCCCTTAGTCTTCCTTCACCTCGAGGCAGAAGGAGAGGAATCAAATCAGGTTGGAATAAAAACCCTAAAACGTCATTAACTTCGCCTTGCTACTATAAATGACTTGCCTGGAGTTTGTTTTGGCAGACCTTATAGCATACCTCCCCTTAGTTTCCCCTCACCTCGGGACACAAGCATAAGAATCATATCAGGTTGGAATACTGGCCTAAAAACATATTCTTTTTCGCTTTGCTTCCAACTAGATAGATGACGTGACTGGATTATGTTTTCTTAGACCTTTCAATATACCTTCCCTTGGTCTTCCCTCACCTCGAGACAGATTCAGAAGGTCGGAATATGGACCAAAAACTTATTATCTTTTCTTGCTCCCAAATACAAATAACGTGGCTGGATTTTGTTTTGGCAGCCCTTTTATCACACCTTCCATTGGTCTTCCCTCACCTCGAAGCCCAGGAGTCTGGCATCAGGTTGGGAGGCGAGAAGAAAGTTAATGTATATGTATGGCGCCGCGCCGCACCCCCGGAAGTAAGAATTTGGTTTGCTGATCTTGCAGAATAAATTTGTGGCTTGTGTTTCCCTTACAGACACACACAAAAAATAATAAAAAAATAATAAAAATAAAACTAAAATACAGTTCCGTTTTTCTCTTCTTTTATTCTGCTTGTTTCTTCCTTTTCCTTTCAGTCAGTTTTTTGGGGTGTGATGTTTTATATATAAATTCGTATGTCTTTTTTTTAGCTTTCTTCCTCTTCCTCCCCCTTTTCTTTGCCGTCTCTTTTTTTTTCATTTACCAGTTATATCCTTCTCTTTCCCTTCTGTCCTTCATTTATCTGTTCACTCAATCCCGTTATTCTTTTGTTTTGTGAGTTTTTTCCTTGCCTGTTTTTGGTTATTCATGTTTTTGGGGGTTCTGAGATTTTGTAGGTAAATTCCTATGTTTTTTTCTACTTTTTCCTTCTCTTATTCTCTTCGTCATCGTCTTTTTCTTTCTTCAATTTCTTTCCCTTCTTTATTTCTTCATTCATCACTTTTCTTTCCCTTTTTTCTTTCATCATCCCTTACTTATATGTTCATTTACTCCTTCATTCTTTTGTATATGGATTATGTGAGGTCTGATTTCGCTTTTTATAGTTTATGGGTTAATGCGTTTTTCTTTTTTTATTTCTTCCTCTTTTATTCCTTCTTTCCTTCCTCATTCTTTCATTCATTGATTTTTGGATTGAGAGGTCTGATTTTGGTTTTATACTTCATAGATATATACGTACCTACATATTTTTCTTTCTTTCTTTCTCTTTCCTTCCTTATTTTTTCCATCCCTATTCCTTCCTTCATTCCTTCCTTCATATATTGACTAATAGTTCTGAGCTCGCTTTCTTACAGTTTATAAGTAAATGCGTACATCTTTTTTTCTTCTGTCTGCCTTTCTTTCTTCTTTCCTTCCCCCTCGTTCATTCATGGAGTAATATAAGTATGTCTTCCTTCCGTAATCCAGCATGGCCATCCACTCCATACATAACAACACCTTCATACAGCACCATCGTAGAACGCCCTGGCAGTTTATATTCAAATGCTTACATCTTTTCGTTCTTTCTCTCTCTTTCTCTACATTCACTACTCATTCATTCATAGAGTAAGAGAGTTTTGATTCCCCTTGCTTCCTTCCTTCCTTCCTTCTTCCTTGTTTCCTTCCTTCCTCTCTTCATTCATTCATAGAGTAAGAGAGTTCTGATTCCCCTTGCTTCCTTCCTTTCTTCCTTCTTCCTTCTTTCCTTCCTTCCTCTCTTCATTCATTCATTGAGTAAAAGAGTTCTGATTCCCCTTGCTCCCTTCCTTCCTTCCCCCTTCTTTCCTTCCTTCCTCTCTTCATTCATTCATAGAGTAAGAGAGTTCTAATATCCCTCCTTAATCCTTCAAGACCATCCATTCCCTATACATAACGACGCCTATATTCATCGCCATCCCGGCATCACCCAGCGGCAGTCTTTCAATTAAAGTATCATCAGTCTCCCTCTCTCGCTGGGCCGCCATGATTTGCCTTCCCTCGTCCGCCCCTCAGCCGCCTCTCATTTGCATGCCCGGCTAACGCTTTGTCGCTGTGTACGGTCCCCTTATTGGTGCTGGCTGGGCGAGGATGGGGCGGAACTAGGCTGCGGAGGTGCCATTGATAACACACACACACACACACACACACACACACACACACACACACACACACGCACACACACATGAGGACCTTTGTTTTTTTTTTTTTTTTTTTTTTTTACAGCAAAGGAGACAGTTCAAAGGCACACAAAAAACAAACATTAATTAAAAAAAAGCCCGCTACTCACTGCTCCTAAAAAGAATCCAAAGAGGTGGCCGAAAGATAGGTCAGTTTCGGGAGGAGAGGTGTCCTGATACCCTCCTCTTGAAAGAGTTTAAGTCGTAGGCAGGAGGAAATACAGATGAAGGAAGAGTGTTCCAGAGTTTACCAGCGTGAGGGATGAAAGAGTGAAGATGCTGGTTAACTCTTGCATAAGGGGTTTGGACAGTATAGGGATGAGCATGAGTAGAAAGTCGAGTGCAGCGTGGCCGCGGGAAGGGGGGAGGCATGCAGTTAGCAAGTTCAGAAGAGCAGTCAGCGTGGAAATATCGATAGAAGATAGAAAGAGAGGCAACATTGCGGCGGAATTTAAGAGGTAGAAGACTATCAGTATGAGGATGAGAGCTGATGAGACGAAGAGCCTTAGCCTCCACTCTGTCCAGAAGAGCTGTGTGAGTGGAGACCCCCTACACATGAGATGCATACTCCATACGAGGGCGGACAAGGCCCCTGTATATGGACAGCAACTGTGCAGGGGAGAAGAACTGGCGGAGACGGTACAGAACGCCCAGCCTCGAGGAAGCTGATTTAGTAAGAGATGAGATATGAAGTTTCCAGTTGAGATTTTGAGTTAAGGATAGACCAAGAATGTTTAGTGTTGAGGAAGGTGATAGCTGGGTGTTGTCAAGGAATAGGGGATAGTTGTTTGGAAGATTGTGTCGAGTGGATAGGTGGAGAAACTGTGTTTTTGAGGCGTTGAAGGACACCAGGTTCTTCTTGCCCCAATCGGAAATAATAGTAAGGTCTGAGGCTAAGCGTTCTGCAGCCTCCAGCCTTGAGTCGTTACTGAAGGGTGGGTCTTCTATTAAAAGAAGTTGAATAATGCAGAGTGGAATCATCGGCGTAGGAATGGATAGGACAGTTCGTTTTGGAAAGAAGATCATCAATGAACAACAGAAAAAGAGTGGGAGATAGGACAGAACCCTGTGGGACACCACTGTTAATAGATTTAGGGGAAGAACAGTGACCGTCTACCACGGCAAAAATAGAACGGTCAGAGAGGAAACTGGAAATAAAGGTACAGAGAGAAGGATAGAAACCGTAGGAGGGTAGTTTAGAAAGCAAAGATTTGTGCCAGACCCTATCAAAAGCTTTTGATATGTCCAGCGCAATAGCAAAAGTTTCACCGAAACGGCTAAGAGAGGATGACCAAGAGTCAGTTAAGAAGGCTTGCGGAACCCATACTGGCGATCAGATAGAAGGTCAGAAGTGGAAAGGTGCTTTTGAATCTTCCGGTTAAGGATTGATTCAAAAGCTTTAGATAGACAAGAAAGTAAAGCAATAGGACGGTAGTTTGAGGGATTGGAGCGGTCACCCTTCTTAGGTACAGGCTGTATGAAGGCATACTTCCAGCAAGAAGGAAAGGTAGATGTTGACAGGCAGAGGCGAAAGAGTTTGACCAGGCAGGGTGACAGCACGGAGGCACAGTTTTTAAGGACAATAGGAGGCACTCCATCAGGTCCATAAGCCTTCTGAGGATTGAGGCCAGAGAGGGCATAGAAAACATAATTTTGAAGAATCTTTATAACAGGCATAAAGGAGTCAGAGGGGGGATGAGTAGGAGGAATATGCCCAGAATCGTCCAGAGTGGAGTTGTTAGAAAACGTTTGAGAGAAGAGTTCAGCCTTAGAGATAGATCAGACGGAAGTGATTCAGTAAGGACTGAGGAGAGGAGGAAGATGAAGAAGTGAAGTTGGAGGAGAAGAATTTGGCTAGATGCCAGAAGTCACGGGAAGAGTTAGAGACAGCAAGGATTTGTCAATTTCTATTAATGAAAGAATTTATGGTTAGTCGGATAATAGATTTGGCACGATTTCGGGCAGAAATGTAAAGTTCATAATTAGCATTAGTTTGAAGGCTCTGGTACCTTTTGTGAGCTACCTCTCTATCATTGACAGCACGAGAACAAGCGTGATTAAACCAAGGCTATTTTTCCGTGAGGAGTAGAGAAAGAACGAGGAATGTATGCCTCTTTTCCAGAGACAATCACCTCTGTGATGCGCTGAGCACACACAGAGGGGTCTCTATCCTGGAAGCAATAATCATTCCACAGAAATCGGAAAAGTACATCCTCAGGTCGTCCCACCGAGCTGAAGCAAAATGCCAGAAGCATCGCCTCTTCGGTGGGTCCAGAGGGTGTACAGGAGCGATAGGACAGGATGCAGAAATAAGATTGTGATCGGAGGAGCCCAACGGAGAGAACAGTTTGACAGAATAAGCAGAAGGGTTTGAGGTAAGGAAGAGGTCTAGAATGTTGGGCCGATCTCCAAGACGGTCGGGAATACGTGTAGGGTGCTGGACCAACTGCTCTAGGTCGTTGAGGATAGCAAAGTTGTAGGCTTGTTCACCAGGATGGTCAGTGAAAGAGGATGAAAGCCAAAGCTGGTGGTGAACATTGAAATCTCCTAAGATGGAGATTTCAGCGAAGGGAGAGTGGGTCAAGATGTGCTCCACTTTAGAATTCAAATAGTCAAAGAATTTTACATAGTTGGTAGAGTTAGGTGAGAGATAAACAGCACAGATGTATTTAGTAATAGAATGACAGAAGTCTTAACCAGATGGTGGAAAATTCAGAAGAGTCAAGGTCGTGGGCACGAGAGCAAGTGATGTCGTTGCGCACGTAGGCGCAACATCCAGCTTTGGAATGAAATTTAGGATAGAGATAGTAAGAGGGAACAGAGTAGAGATTGCTGTCAGTAGCCTCAGAAACCTGTGTTTCTGTAAGGAAGAGAAGGTGAGGTTTAGAGGAGGAGAGATGATGTTCCACAGAATGAAAATTAGAGCGAAGACCGCGAATGTTGCAGAAATTGATAAGAAAGAGGTTCGAGGAGTTATCAAGACACCTCTCGGGTCGGCAGCCAGAAGGGGAGTCCTCCCTGGGGGAATTTGTGGTCCCCCCCCAGTCGGGGACTCCGAGGCTTGGTGAATGTGCGCCATTTTGAAATTTTAATTTTGGGAAAAGGTGTATATGTTGTGTGAATGTAGTGTGGTGTGGATAAAGAGAGGATCTGTCTTTAGAGAGCATACTGAACTATTCTCCGGTGTTGGTGAGACAATAGGGAAACGGTTAGTGAGGACATGGGAAGGGTCTTTGGAGGGCTTCAGCTCCCTTCTCACCTCCCATATATACCTCACCGGGAGTGGCTTGCGCCCGTTCGGTAGGTGTCTTCCTACCTACTCCAGCCGCTAGTGTTCATCTGCTGCCCATACGAGTGTGTGCTGTGTGGACTTAGAGGACCTGCGTTGCCGTGTGATAACGTGGTGTCTGGATAGGAGGATGTTTGTATTGGCTTATTCTAATACTTGTGGTGCGGGAGGCAGATGGGGAGCTGAACTGAGGCGCACACGAAGATGAGCCTTACCTTCAGCCACGTTAAAAAGGCAGGTAGAGGGAGACGTTGAGTGATAGTGATTAGTTTGGCTTCGATGGTGTTTTGATCCGATCTCCCTTAGGTTGCACTCACCCAAAAGTATACGTTGTGTAAGGGTATGCTCGTGCGTGGTAGATGGAAGGAGATGCAAAGTGATGAGGTTAGGTTAGGTTACAGTGGTGACTTGATGCGCTCCTTCTTTCGCCGCACAGTCCTAAAATCCATGTTAGTGCCGGAGTATTCTCGTAGTCATAAGGAGATAGGAGATGCATAATTAATACGTATGGAGATACGCTGAATGATAAATGATAATAAATGATGAGTTTATCTTAATGATGATATTCTCTCTCTCTCTCTCTCTCTCTCTCTCTCTCTCTCTCTCTCTCTCTCTAGATAGATAGTTAGATAGATAGAGAGAGAGAGAGAGAGAGAGAGAGAGAGAGAGAGAGAGAGAGAGAGAGAGAGAGAGAGAGACACATACATATTAAGTTATCTACCATCCACTTTTCTTACCTTTTACTCATTCAAAGATCTACAGGGCTATTGTTTTCTGTATTGGTATATATGTCTCTTCGTACAAATATTGGTGCACGTTTATGTTATATACAAGTATAAAAAATATCCGTTCAAAAGTATATCATTATTGTCGTATGTATATGTTATGATTGACACGAAAAAGTTGGTATGTGTAGTTATGTTTGGTATATGAAAGCATGGATGAAAATATTGCTGGTTCACTTTTCCATTTTTTCCTTGTGCGTGTGGCAAGCTTACCTCTTCCTCGCGTCCTCCACTCTGCTCCTCCCTTGATATAATCCCTAAACCCATTTCCCTCTCGTTATTCGCTTCTCCCCATCCCTCTTATCGTTTTCCATCTCTTCACTCTCTTTCCTCACTTCCATATCCTCCTCCTCCTCCTCCTCGTCGGCATTCTCCTCGTGACCCAGCCTTCCTTGAGGTCAGGTCATCGACACTCGCTGCTGCTCAGCCAGCCGCCTCCACAACACACTGCTTCCCTGCATTATATGGAGACCTACCGTTAACAGTCTTGCCCATTGTTGTGTTAACATCGTTGTGCTATTACAACATCGCGCTGATTACGTCGTCGTGTACTGTGCTACCTCGTTGTGCTAGTGTAGTGTAGAGTAGTGTAGTGCCGCGGAGACACACATAAAGGAAACCAGGACACCGCGTGGAACGGCCGGGGCACCTCGACCACTGCTACCCTACAACCCAACGAACGCTAAGTCTACTGATATAATCACTGCACTAGCTTGCCCTTACATACCTTATAGTGCTTGCCCTAGACTCCTTGACTTTTCCTAGGCTTTTCCTAGTATTTAGCGCCACGTTTTCCTTCAGGGCCATAAATACTCCGACTCCTCCCGACCCGGCCGCGAATATTCCCTGGAGATTAGCCTTAATCTGAACACCTGGACGAGCCGACGCGGTTAATGGTTTCCACCTGACCCTTCGCCACTCATTCTCGCTGACTCAAGTCAAAAAGTAATAAATAAACTAAAGATAACGGTATGCCTTCCCCACCACTACGCAAATGCTCCCGGTGCGAGGGGCAACTTGCTCAACAATATTATGACAAGGGTGCGGAGTCATACAGACACTGTCTCATGGAGATTTGGATTTCAGATTTAGAGCAGGGCTTGTCGAAGTGTCTTGCTCTCATGCACCTAAACACGCCGCTGCCCGCCACCGCCGCTTCTTCTTCTTCTTCTTCTCCTTCGTCTCTTAGTCACTCTCTCTTCGTCTCTTCCACCTCTTCCTCCACCCCTACCACTTCTGTTCCGCTCAAGGCGCGCGCGCTCTCTGAAAGTTAGACCCCACCCCTCCCTCCTCCCCTCACCCAGCCTTCTTGCTTTCCCTCCCTCTCTTCTTCTTCTTCTTCTTCTTCTTTTTCTTCTTCTTCTTCTTTCTCTTCTTCTTCCTCTTCTTCTTCTTCTTCTTCTTCTTCCACCTACGCTGCCCGCACGTCCATCTCCCCGTCCCCCTCGTCCTCCTCCTACACTTCCTCCTCCTCCTCCTCATCATCATCATCATCATCATCATCATCATCATCATCGCTATCATCATCATCATCTTCTTCTTCTGCTTCTTCTCCATCTTCTTCTTCATTCTCTTCACCTCCCTCCTCCTCCTCCTCCTCCTCCTCATATTCCTCCTCCTCTTCCTCCTCCTCCCCCTCCTCCTCCACCTCCTCCCTCCTCCCTCCTCCTCCTCTTCCTCCTCCTTCCCCTCCTCCTCCTCCTCCTCCTCCTCATCCTCCTCCTCCTCCTCCTCCTCCTCCTCCTCCTCCCCCTCCTCCTCCTCCTCCTCCTCCTCCTCCTCCTCCTCCTCCTCCTCCTCCTCCTCCTCCTCCTCCCCCTCCTCCTCCTCCTCCTCCTCCTCCTCCTCCTTCTCCTCGCTAGCGTACAGGCGTAGACGGAAGACAATCCTCCCAGCCGTCTCCTGTGAAGACGGATCACACTTCAACGGATCAAGGGTTAACAAAAAGGTTAACATAAAACTGGTGGGTGACAGCATTGTTAGAGAACAATTGACTGAGTTCTGTGGACGGAGTATCAAGAACAGGAGACGCTACTGTATTCCTGGTGCAAAACTACAAGATATAGAAGAAGCGGCAGACCTCGTCTTAGACCGCACGGAACAGGACACACTCTTTGTTTTGCACGCTGGCACGAACAACGTTCAAACAACGCGCACGGAAGAAATTTTAGCCGACTACCGACGAGTAATCCGCCGCTACAAGGAGAAGTCACGCCACATCATTGTTTCCGGGATTCTTCCGAGAATCAGCGCCTTCACAGGCTTCCACAGAAAAGCGTCAAACATCAACAACAGACTGAAGCACCTCTGTCAGGACGAGGAAGTTTCGTTCGCAAATGTGTGGGATCATTTCTTTGACAACCCCGACCTTTTCCGTCCCGACGGTCTTCACCTCAATGCGATTGGCTCAGCACGGCTTGGTAGGCTGCTGAACGAGGAAGTACTTTTGTACTCAAAAAACTCCGAGCGCGGGAGGGGCACCAAAGTATCGTAAACAACCAACCAGTAGAGCCCGCCCATCATACACTAACGCCCCCAACAGAAAACACACGCAGACACCGGACTACTGTGCCTCGAAGCACTGAAGTCAAGAAGGACATTTCTGTCCTATACACCAACGCGCGGAGCTTAATACCCAAACGGGATGTGTTACTTGCCTACGTTGACGTAGAAAGTCCGGACGTGATTGCCATCACCGAAACGTGGGCCACCTCTGACCACCTAATGACCGAATTCTCAATTCCAGGATACGAGAGCTTCTACAAAAACAGACTTCACAAGAAAGGAGGAGGTGTTATCTATTACGTCAAGAACAAATACCCTGCCGTGGAAGTAACCAAAGGAGACTCAGAGAAATATGACACAGTATATGTTGAACTGGAGACTAGCAAGCACAACAAAATAACGATTGGAACCGTTTACAGACCTCCAAAGCAACAAGAAGCGGACGACGAAGCGCTGTACGAAGAAATCCACACCGTAACGCAAAACAAACAATCAGTCATTATCGGGGACTTTAACTGTGCCAACATTGACTGGACCACGATGATTGGAGATCGGGAGGGTAACAGATTGCTCGAAATGTTAGAAGACACTTTTCTTACTCAGATTGTTACCCAACCGACGAGGGAAAATAACATATTAGACCTAGTACTCGTGAGTAATTCAGATCTCACACGTGAATGTCAAGTCGGCGAAAAGCTGGATGGTTGCGACCATCACCTAATCCGCCTAAAGATTAGAACAGACCATGAACTCACCGAAAACACGTCCAAGATTCCAGACTACAAAAGAGCCAATTTTAATTTCGCTCGTTCCCAGACAACTTGGGAACCCATGACCTACACTCCTGTGGACGGAGCGTGGAATGGATTCAAGAACAAACTCCTGGAGGTAGAGAGAACAACTGTTCCCATGAAGACAAGGAGAACAAATAATGCCACAAGCCCACCATGGATGACTACCCAGGTTCGACGGGCGATTAATTTAAAGAAGAGAAAATACAACTCGCTCAAAGAAAACGGCACTGACGAGGCACGCGAACAATACCATCAAAGCCTCAGAGCTTGCAGAACACTCATTCGCCAGCGTAAACGCGACTATGAAAAGCAAATTGCACGCGAAACCAAGTCCAACCCGAAAAGGTTCTTCACGTATATAAGAACCAAAAAGAAGACAAAAAGCAATATCGGTCCCTTAAAAGATGAAAGTGACGTACTAACACAGGACAGTAGCCAAATGGTCGAAATCCTAAACAGAAACTTCGCGTCTGTGTTCACGGTCGAGAATACCCAGTCCGTACCCGAGAGCCCTACCCCATCGATGGGAATCACTCCCCTAGAAATTGGCACAATCGAAGAACGGAATGTGAAGAAGTACCTAGACAAACTCGAGACAAACAAGTCCACCGGACCCGACGACTTGTCACCCAGGCTGCTCAAGAAACTCAAGCAGCAAATCCTCAAGCCACTCACCACCATCTACAATCTGTCACTACAACAAAACAAAGTCCCAAAAGACTGGAAACAAGCGAATGTAACTCCGATCTACAAAAAGGGAGACAAAAGTGTGGCCCTAAACTACAGACCAATCAGCCTGACCTCTGTGGCGGGAAAAATCCTCGAGATCATCAGAGACAAACTCGTTAGGTTCCTTGAAGACAACAACATCATTTCCGATGCTCAGCACGGTTTCAGGAACAAGCGCTCATGCTTAACCAATTTATTGGACTTCTTCCAAGGTATCTATGAAAACTGGGATAATCATATCCCCAGCGATGTTATATATCTAGACTTTCAGAAAGCCTTTGACAAAGTGCCACACGAAAGACTCCTCAAGAAACTCATGTCGGCGGGATTAGGCGGCAATCTGACAGCGTGGATCAAGGACTGGCTCACTGGAAGAAAACAACGAGTTGTACTCAACGGACAGGCCTCCGAGTGGCTCCCGGTCACAAGTGGAGTGCCACAGGGGTCAGTGCTGGGACCCATACTTTTCATTATATATATCAACGACCTAGAACTAGGATTGAAATCCAATCTTTCAAAATTTGCCGACGACACAAAGGTGGGTTGGAAGGCCCTCACAACGGCAGACTGCAAAATTATCCAGAGAGACCTGGACCAGACCACTCGGTGGTCAGAAAAATGGCAGATGTCCTTCAACACTGCCAAATGTAAAGTAATGCATATCGGATCCAGAAACAGCAACCACACATACCACATGGGTGACGAACTACTACATGTTGTGCAAGAGAAAAGAGACCTCGGGGTCACCATCAGCAGTGACTTGAAACAAATAAAACACTGCAAGTCCGCCTGTAAAAAGCCAATACAATGCTTGGGTTCATAGCGAGGAACTTCGAATACAAGACGTCGGGAGTTATGTTATCCTTGTACAATTCGCTGGTAAGGCCCCACCTGGAATACGCCGTGCAATTCTGGTCTCCTAATTACAGGAAAGACATTGAATTACTTGAGAGAGTACAGCGCCGCGCCACGAAGATGATACCATCACTGAGGACGAAGCCCTATGAAGAGCGACTCGAGCGACTCGACCTCTTCACGTTGGAAAAGAGACCTGAACAGGCTCAGCAACTTTGATCACTCCAAACTCTTCACGCTACAAACCAACCTGAGAACAAGAAACAACGGAAAAACAATTCAAGCAAAGCGATGCAATACCGACATCGGCAGGAGTTATTTCTCGAATAGAGTTGTTCGCCACTGGAACAGCCTTCCTGCAGAAGTGGTTAGCGCAGAGACCATCAACTCCTTCAAGAAACGCATTGATCGCCACTTTGCTGCATCGGGAGTGAACTGAACGTTCCCAAGAGTAGATACACAAGTGCTTTAATCCTTCCCTGCAAGCCACTCCTATGGCAAACGGATTGATTGAATCACTGAACGCAGGCAGCCTAGTAATGAGCCAACAGGCTTTCTGCTGCCTGCTAGTCCATGTTTCCATGTTTCTTCCTGTGTGAGAATTTGGTCATGAAACTCAACGCTGCTATATTCGTCTGATGTATTTCCTCTCCGATCGCACAAAACATTATCCGATATTGTCCCTGTCGCTGTGTATGTGTGTGTGTGTGTGTGTGTGTGTGTGTGTGTGTGTGTGTGTGTGTGTGTGTGTGTGTGTGTGTGTGTGTGTGTGTGTGTGTGTGTGTGTGTGTGTGTGTGTGTGTGTGTGTGTGTGTGTGTGTGTGTGTGTGTGTGTGTGTGTGTTTGTTTACTTAGTTGATGAATGCAGGATTTTAGTGTGTGTGTGTGTGTGTGTGTGTGTGTGTGTGTGTGTGTGTGTGTGTGTGTGTGTGTTTACTTAGTTGTTGAATGCAGGATTTTAGTTTGTGTGTGTGTGTGTGTGTGTGTGTGTGTGTGTGTGTGTGTGTGTGTGTGTGTGTGTGTGTTTAAGATAGTAAGTAATGCCGACCACTAAATTTACACACACACACACACACACACACACAGCAGTAGCGGCACCGACAGGACGTGCCTGAGACAGCTCCTAGCCAAAGCAGTTTTCCAGCACTACATACACAACGCAGAGTCCACACTCATTCTACAAGGGACTTTTACAATCACAAGTGAACTGCAAAAGTGGCATGTGTACAAAGTGAAAGCAGCTTTTGCAGCCCAAGTAAGAAGTGAAATCGCTCAGCAGCACCTAAACAAGGACTTGGAACAGCTCGTTAAGGAAAAAGTGGACGCCGAGCTCGAGAGCCTGACTCCTGAATCCATCAAGGGGACCAAAACAGTGAAGGATGTGGTTGCCGCGGTCCTGCCAGGCATCGCGAATATCATATATGTTGCTGTGTCTACTGCCGTGTCTACAGCAATAAAGGATTTCACAGAAAAATTACTGAGTACATCTACTGAGACACAAAGGATTAACTTGCTACAACGCTACGCCTGTGACCGGCTAGAACAGTATACGAGGAGAGACAACTTGCGGATATTTGGATTAGAAGATGACCCAGAGGAGGACGAGGACATCCTACAGGCTAAAGTGATGGAGGTGGCTGCGGATGTAGGAGTTAAGCTCGGGGCCAATGACATCATCGCTCATCGCTTGGGGAAAGCAGGTGAGGGAGGTAGGCCTGTGATAGTGTGATTTTGCCTTCGTAAGAAACGCAACGCAGTGCTAAGTAACAAGGAGGAGCTGAGAAAGAAACAGAAGAAAATATTCATCAACGAGGATTTAACACCTTTGAGGGCCACCATGCTCAAAACAGTTAAGGAACAGGCTGCAGTAAGTAATGTAACCACTAGAGATGGGAGGATTCTAGCATGGATGGCGGATAGGGACAGACCAGTTGAAATAACTACTCCTGACGAACTTGGCAAGGTGGGGATAACTTCTCCAGATTAGAAGAGGCTCAAACTAGATCATATAATCAAGTAGGGTCGAGTTGGAATGCAGCACATCCAAGATGACCTACGCAATTCTGAGTATAAAGTTGTTACTACTCCCAGTACTATAGACGACACCGTGCCCACACAAGCTGCACACAGTACGAAGCACATACAGATGACAGCGGGTACGCACACTGATTCATCCACACAGACTACACTCACAGAGACACACCCATCCATACCTGACACTATAGCACAAAATTTATGTACAATTAATTTATTATCACTTAATGTATGTGACCTAAAATCAAAATTATTTGTGGACGAGTTTACTGGGCTTCTTAAATGTTATGATGTTATTTGTATGTCTCAGACTTAAGTGTGATGATGCAGATATGAACAATGTAAGTATTAAAATGAAAGAAATTGGGTATGACATTGTCTATAAAAACAGATATGCTTTAAGCAGATTTAAGTCAGGGGATCTACTAATTGCTGTAAAAAATGATGTAAAATTTGTGTGGAAAAAAGTTCAGGGAGATTATGAGGCTTTATTGAGTATTTGTGTGAATGGAAGGAGTGTGGGACTAGAAAATGACCTCTTAATTACTGGTGCGTATATTTCACCCAGCCACTCGCGGTATGGTAAACCTGAAAATTTCGATGAGTTGGATAATCTTTTCTTGTCAAACAATGATGGATATCATATTGTTAGTGGTGATTTCAATGCTCATACCGCCACTTTCTCTGACATTGCCTCAGTGAGTGACGGTAATGAATTAGTGAATGATGTTAATGAATATATTTCTCCAATAGAAGATATTTGTAATAATTTAAGAAAGGCAGGCTTTTCAGAGAACAGATGTAATCAAGACAACACCCCTGATAGAAATTCTTATGGTAAAAAATTGATAGAAATCTGTAAGAATAACAATGCAATTATCTTTCATGGGAGAATGGGTGAAGACAGTGGTATTGGTAAGTTTACTACCACTTACAATACAGTCACAGACTATGTTATTGGTACTTGGAATGTTGTCCGATTTCTTAAGAGTTTTCGGCTGTTAGACTTTGAACCATTATATTCAGATGTTCATCGTGGTTTGCATATTTGTTTGGAATTTTTAGGTGTGGGAAGCAAAGCGCGCGAGACTGGCAATAAAATGAGTGAAGCAGTTTGTTTGAGGCCAGGCAGATGGAGAAATGAACGGAAAATTGAGTATGAGAAAAATATTGATAAGAGTAAGGTGAATGAACTTATAATGAATTTTGACAAATTATCAGTTGATGATGTAAATGATCAGTTAAAGCGTGTCTTGATTGACCCTGCATTGAAAAATTTTCCACAGTTTAGCAAAAAATATATAAAGAAGAGCAATAATGCAAATACGGGAGGGTATGACAAACAGTGCTACAACAGCAGGAAAGAGTATCACAAGGCTAAGAATAAATATAACAGACAAAAGAATACTGTTACGTATACAGCTATGCTTAAAAATTAGAAATTATAAAAAAGAACTAAAGAGGGTAAGGAATAAAGGTAATGGTAATATACCTCAGCAATTAAGAGCAAACAAAACTAAAGACCCAAAGGCATACTGGAAGATTCTAAAAAGAGCAAAGTAGAGAAAAATAATCACATACCACTCGAGAAATTTTATGACCACTTTAAATTGCTCTACACAGAGGACGATGATAGTAATGCAAACGAGAGAACTGATTAGGAAACTACCAGTGACTCTGACTCGCCCGCACTTAACAACCCTATAACACATGCTGTAATAAAGCGTTGTATTGGTAAACTGAAAAACGGCAAGTCTCCTGGTAGTGACAACATCATTAATGAATATATAAAATGTACACAAGACTTACTCTGCCCTTTATATGTTGAACTATTCAAAAAGATCCTTGACACAGGTGTCTTTCCATCGGAGTGGCTCACTGGCGTTATAATACCTCTTTATAAAAACAAGGGAGACGTTAATGATGCAAATAACTACCGAAGTATTACCCTTTTGAGCTGTATGGGGAAATTGTTTACGTCCATTCTTAACGACAGTCTCAAACAGTATTCCGACGATCAAAGTATCATCAATGAAACACAAGCAGGCTTTCGTGAGGAATATTCCACACTGGATCATATCTTTTTACTCAAGTGCGTTGTTGACTTGTTTCAGTGGAAAATGATGAAATTATTTTGTTTATTTATTGACAATAAAAAGGCTTTTGATATGGTATGGAGGGAAGGTCTATGGTTTAAACTTGTAAATAATAATGTTAATGGTAAGATACTAAATGTTATTCGTAGTATGTATTTTAATGTCAAGTCATGTGTAATGGTTGGCCAACAGTTGTCTGAAACATTTACTTGCAATATGGGAGTGAGGCAAGGTGAAAACCTATCACCATTGTTATTCGCTTTCTATGTTAATGACCTGCAGGGAAAACTTATAGAGTATAATTGTAGCTATCTTAATTTCAATGATGACCTTGTAAACACGCATCTCAGATTATTGGTGATTATGTACGCAGATGATACTGTTATTTTGTGTGATAGCGAGCAAAACATGAAGGTAACTTTAGTATCACTTCACAGGTATTGTTTAGAGTGGAAATTAAAGGTAAATTGTAGTAAAACTGAAATAGTAATTCTCAGTATGGGTAGAGTTGCAACCAGTAATTACAATTTCAAGGTTGGTGAGGAGGAAATAGAGGTAGTAAGAGAATATAAACACCTGGGTATATTGTTCAGTTATAATGTACGGTTTAGGAAAGGGCAACTAGAACTTAAAGACCACGCAACTAAGGCCATGTATCCATTGATTGGGACTTCTCGAAAATATGATTTGCCATTTGATAAACAATTAGAAATGTACAATAGTATGGTGGTGACAGTTGCGACTTACGCTTGCAAAATATGGGGTTATGACATTATAAGGGAACTGGAATCTTTACAGATGAGGTATCTTAAATATGTAATGTATGTACATAGGTATACAAGTACGGACATTGTATTTAGGGAATCAGGAATGTATCCACTGGAAATATGTATAAAATGCAGGATGATAAATTATTGGTCAAGGTTAATTACGGGAAAAAATACTAAGCTGAGTTATGTTATGTACACATGTTTATTGCACTTATATATGTCTGGTTCTTTTATATCGCCATGGTTGGACTGTATAAGACGTATATGTATTGAATGTGGTCTGTCAGGTGTATGGCAGTCACAAACCATCAACAATGTTCAGTGGTTTAGGAAGACTGTTGAGCAGAGGTTGAAAGATTTATGGATATCAACTTGGTATAGGAATATAACAACAAAAGGCATATGTAGTAGTTACAGTATGTATAAAGAAATTTATGAGATTGAGGATTACCTTGTTAAACTTTTTTTTTTTCTTTTTTCTTTTTTACATTGCGGCCTATTGCGCCGGTAGGCTTCTTCCCGGTGGATCCTGATGATCGGTCCAAGGCTTCTTTCCGGTGGGTCCTGATGGTCGGCCCAGCCCGTTCGGGCGCAGGCGAGTGTTTATAGTGGCGCCATCTTGCATTGGCTCATGCTGCCCTCCCAGAGCTCATCTTTGATCCTAGAATCTAGAGTCCGGGTTGATAGGTGGTCTTCTGGACAGCATGTGGGTAGTTTTAAGTCACTCGGCGGCGGCTGAAAAATCCCAGCTTGGTGGCACCGGGCGGGGATTGAACTCGCGTCCTCCTGAACACGGGGCCGTTATTATGACGACTCAGCCACCGCCTCCCCATAAAACAAACCGTATTAATATAAGTAAGTTTCGCACAGGAAGTAACCGGTTACCAGTTGTTAGTGGTAGGTACCGTGATATTAGAAGAGAAGAACGGTATTGTGATAAATGTAATAGTGAACAAATAGGGGATGAATATCACGTTCTGTTTAAATGTGAAAATCAAGATGTTATACAGCTGAGAAACAAGTACATACCAGAGGATTACAGAGTAAATCCAAATCACAGAAAATATGTTAAAATGATGGAAAGCAAAAATGTGCACATGCTAAGCAATTTGGCTCAGTTTATTAAATTAGTTCTGAGGCTGTTTAGATAAAGACTTAATGATATAACTTGTTATACAGGGGCTGTGCTCCATACTTTTTTTTGTAAAAGTCTAAGCAATATATGCATTCTATTCTGTTCTATTCACACACACACACACACACACACACACACACACACACACACACACACACACACACACACACAGCCCTGCAAGCTGCACTGAACTTGTCATCATGGAGAATACTTACGCGCCGCGTCACATCCTATCCTTGAATGAGGAATCCTTGGTCTCGTAACCTGTTGGACCGTCCATCACACGCACCCTTTGCCTCCTTGTGCTCGGAGTGGCGGTGTTTCTTGAGTTTTTTTTCTTTTCCTTCATATTCTCTTGTGTTTTCTGTGTATGTGTCTAGAGGGCGTGGATGAGAAACGTATTGTCAGACACTTTCGGCTTTTAACATCATTTGCTTCCAAAGGCCAAGTGGCTCGTATTTCTAGTCGCTTTCGGCTCTCACAGCAACTATCTCCAGAGGACACAGAGGAGATTACTTGGGTTTTCATAAGTGTTTTTCAGTTTTTTTTTTTTTCGTTTTTCCTATGGCACCAGTAAGCTTTCTTGGTGGGCCATGGTGGTCGTCCCCAGTCCGTAATGACGCAGGGAAGTGTTTATAGTTGCGCCATCTTGCTTGGCTCTTGCTACTACCTCTCGGAGCTCATCTTTGAGTCTCTTTTAGAGAGAATCTAGAGTCCGGGTTGATAGGCGGCCTTCAGGACAGCATGTGGGTAGTCTTAGGCCACTCGGCGATGACTGTAAAATTGCCAGCTTGGTTGTAGCAGCGGGCGTGACAAACTTTCGTCCTCCTGGACCCCGCGCCCGAACGCTGACCACTCAGTCACAGCCTCCCCATGGTGCAAAACTTTGTCAAACTATCAGTAGGCTCATAAAACTACCCATGGAAATACTAACACAACCTCTACAAAAACATTATCTTATATGTGTGTTTAAACCCCGCAACGTTTAAGAGTATGGCCAGTGAGGGACAGCCTTATGCCAGCGCGGACACCTTGGGAGCACTTTAAGTTTTTCATTGGTCGGGTTCTCATGAGTGTTTTAGCGATAATGGTGCAGAAGCCTTGTCAAACTAACACTAGGCTCATAAAACTACACATGGAAATGCTAACAGATCCTCAAGAAAAGTCTTACCAAATGTTTAAGAGAATAATGGGCCAGTGAGGGAAGACCTAATGCACGCGCGGACACCTTGGGATCACTTTAGGGGCAGCCCGCGGCGCTGCACTCTTAATTTGTTTACAGCCACCCGGGGGCTGGTGGGTCGGGGTGTCGGCGCGGGGGACACTCCCACCCATCGCCGTGCTGTAGTCAGTAGCCCGGACGGTAACTTTAACTAACAGACTGTGGGACTTTGGTGGTCAAGGGAGTTGTTGTTGTTGTTGTTGTTGTTGTAAATGTAGTTGTTGTGTGTATCTTCCTGTCTGTCTATGTGTGTGGGGTAGAGGGAGTGTGTGTGTGTGTGTGTGTGTGTGTGTGTGTGTGTGTGTGTGTGTGTGTGTGTGCAGGTTTTATTATAATGAACTAACTTTGCCTCGCATCTTAACACGAGTTTAAAAATAGACTATAAAAGATGCGAGCTAATACTTCTTAAGAGGTAAAACTTCCTAAAGACTCTTCCATAGGCGAGACGAGGACACGTGTGAAGGCGCTGCTAATACACGCTCAGGAACATTATAAGAAGAAATATTTTGAAACAGCAAATATCACGTTGCGACGGTGTATTTATCTTATTTTATTTATGTTTATTTATATATTTTAGTTTTTTCTCATTTTCTATTTATTATTTTTTATCGTTTTTAGTTTCTACTTTTATTTTGTCTTATATATCTATTTTTTTTTATTGTTTTTATTCTTATCTATTTTATTTATTTACTTTATTTTTATTTTTTATTCTATTTATTTTCTTCTTTTCTTTTTTTCTTTTATTCAATTTTTTTATTTCTGTATTTTTTTTATTCTGTTGTTGATTTCTGTTGTTGTAACTTACGCAAGAAAGGCCGCACCGGAATCCTTCCTCCTTGCCGTGCCCGGGGAAGGTAGAAGCGAAAGTACAATCGCCATAAGCCATTAGTCTCGCTGTGTGTTGTGCCGGGCCGGCGGTGTGCTGCGTGTAGCGGACAAAGTAATAACGGCGGCGGGGAGGCAGCCTCGCAGCGGGCGGCTAATAAGTGTTGGTAAGGTAAAGTTGGGAGCATACGCTACAGCTGCGCGTAGCGGCGGTGCTCATCTCCGTCCCGTTGGCCCTTTGAGCGTGTGGTGGGAGGGAGCCATTAACCCGACGCAGGGCCAGTGTGATGTCCAGGTCACCACATTTTACTTTCCCGGAGGGTCCTTAAGTAATATTTATTGACCAGCCCGAAAAAAAGGATGAACAGTTGGGTGGGATACATGTCGATTGCCCAGGCCAGCAGATTTTTAGTTTGGGGTTTAAAATACTCATCGTGGATTTATGAAGAGGAGCGGAGTAAGCAAGGCAGGAGATATATAAAACATGAAACCCTTAATTAATAGTTGTAAATTGACGTCATTTATTAGAGTAAAGAAAGCAGGACTAAAAAGAGGAGCATCATTTCGAACACAGAGGTATAGTAATTTTTTCACCGTGGATTTATCAAGAGGAACGGAATGAAATGGAACAAGCAGAATACAGAACAAGAAATCCTAACTCATAGTAGCAAATTGACGTTTAAAAGCTAAGAAGAAAAAGATAAAATAAAGCCTTGCCATGATTTCGAATTCAGAGGTTTAATATTTTTTCATCAAGAATCAAGATACTCGTACATTCAGTTTCAAGAAGTCCTTAATATATAGGAGTAAAATGACATCCTCTTGTACAGTAAAGAGAGAAGGACTGAAAGAAAAATAGGAGCATGATTTCAAATTCTAAAGTTTAATATTTTTTTTCGTAGATTTATGAGGAGGAAAGGAATGGCCCACGATCAAGAAACACATACAGCCCCAAAACGCTTCTAATTCCCCGTATTAAATGGACGTTTCATCTGTGACTCGATTTCCAACTCCAAGTAAAACTAGATAGCCGCGCCCTGTGACCAGCGAGTGTAATTCGTGGCTCCGGTTTTTACGTCCCTTTGTGTGACACGCGGCGACACTTTCCCCCCTTGATGTGGCGGCCGTGGCTGTGTCTCTATCTGGCGGCCGGGTCGCGATATTTTTTTTCCTGCCTAGTTCCGTACATCTCACGCACTGACGAGCAACACTGTAGCGGGCGCGTGGCCACCAGCCAATCACAGAGGAGAGAGGCGCGAGATGACAGGGTCCTCTTCCTCTTCACTTCATCATATTTATTTGTGTTTATCATACATGAATATGTTGAAGGGAACAGGTGTGTGTGTGTGTGTGTGTGTGTGTGTGTGTGTGTGTGTGTGTGTGTGAGGAAGGTGCGTGTAGCCTATGCCTGTACTGTGTGTGTGTGGGGGGGAGGGGGTGTCAGGAAGGTGTGTGTAGCCTATACCTGTATGTCTGTACTGTGTGTGTGTGTGTGTGTGTGTGTGTGTGTATCAGTAAGGTGCGTGCAAGCGTGTGTCAGTTATAAGGTCCGTGAAGCCTGTGCGTGTGTATGTGTCTGTACTGTGTGCGTAAGTACGTACGTGCATGTGTGTGTGTGAGGTGCATTTAGCCTGCGCGTTTGTGTCCGTACTGTGTGCGTGCGTGAGTGTGTGGTGAGTTGGGGTGACATTGAATATGATTCGTAGGCTTGTGTGTTTATCATACATGAAAAGTGACGGGGCAATCAGCTGACAACCCTCAAGGTCACGTGACGGTAGTCACTTCCGTCGCCTCTCCTCCCCTCACTCCACCCACAACCCAAAGCCACGGACAGCTCCCACAAGTTGACTCCAGACTATCTCCACTTTTCTCCTCTCTTTCGTCAATGCCTTGTTTCCTCCGGTGTACTTAGGCGGAATTTCCTCGTCTTTTCATCCCTTTTTTTTATACCTTTATCCGTTTTCATCTCATTTCCGTTTTTACCAAGATCTATAATGCTCTTTTCCACCTATAATACCTGAAATATACTTCCCTCTATTTTTCTCCACTTTCCTCTCGTTACTCCCGTTTCCTCCTTGGTACTTAGGCGGCATATCTTCCTTTTTCCATCCCGGTTCCTGTTTCTTTTTACCTAGTTTTCTGGTTATTTTCTTGTTATTCTAATTTTTTCAAGGTCTATTTCATATTTTATATTTTCCACAATTTCTTACCTTCATGAAGTTAGCTTTGTGCTGCAGTAGTGAAATAAATGCTTCATTTAACTCAGCGGTTCTCAAACTTTTGCCAAAAAAAAAAAAGTGCAAAGTTTAGTGCTCAGCATCACCTAATCTGAAGAGTGAGCTTGTTTAATTATTTAAGGTAACAGAGACCATCACTCGGTAACTTTGTTATTTGCAGACGTATATCAGTTGCTATATCCAATTTGCTCCGGTATTTGTTTTTTTTATTGCAATATAGCGAGAAAGAAAGCTTCTTTAGGCATAGGGGAAGGTGGGGCACAGTGGGACAGACAAACAGTTATAGCTGTTTAACTCCTAAATCTGAATAGGCATCACAAAACTAATTTATTGGGCAGGAACTATCACTATTTCCCATCAATAACCAAACGCAAAAAAAATGAACAACATTTATGGAAAAGCTATACCACTCGAAAAAGAAAAACGTTTTTGTTGGTCCCACTGTGCCCCAGGGTGGGGCCACAGTGGGACAGACCCTGGGGCACACTGGGACACAGCTAGTTTACATTGATGAAACCAAAACTGAAATGAAATTTTAGGCATAAATTTTGCCTCTGTTTTACCACATGCTTTAGGTTTGGGGAGGACGGCCATAACGTCACTGAGGTTGATAGAAGCAATGTCCTAAGTCAGTGGAAAGAAAAATTACATTGATTTACTTCTTTCTCCGAAGATACGAACCTTCATGGTCCCCCCACCATCTTTTCATCTAGTTACAAGGCCCACGTAATTTTGCTTTAGTTTGCTTTAGTATTATTGGTCTATGTGTTAAAAATAAATTATATATATATATATATATATATATATATATATATATATATATATATATATATATATATATATATATATATATATATATATATATATAATGAACCCTTAGTTATATATAATATAGATGAATAGGCCAATTAGATATTTTTAGAGTTCAACACATATCGAAATGCATTACATGTAGAGTGTATCTAGTTTACAACCAACCTAATATACTAAAAAGGGCTAATAATATGTATTATTTATCAAATAAGGTCAAGATTCCATATATAATGTAATTAAAAAAAATTCATACCCCTACATCACAATGGGGAGCAGAGGGACAGTGTCCCACTGTGCCCCATTTTTAGTGTCCCACTGTGCCCCATACGGAATTTTCAAACAAAACGTCAGCTACACAACAAACCATGCATGCACAAGGCAATAACAGCATCTCATTATGGACACAAATGCTTATTAAACATAAACATATATTAGGCATTTGTGTTGTGTATTACATATGGAACAGAGAACCTTCAGTAGATACTGTTAAAAAATTATTTTTGTGTGTAGAAGGAAGAGGTCCTCCTGCAGAGAGGTCCTGACACAGCACAACCATCCATCATCAACGTTAGTAGAGACATTGAGTGATGGTTGTCATGTGGTGAGAAGTACCTCAGTCAGAGTTACCAGATACTTCTACAGTCAATGCTGTCCCATTGTGCCCCGTGTCCCACTGTGCCCAACCTTCCCCTATGTATGCTGTTGCGAAGGCATAAGATGTTTTTAATGCTCGTTTTGATACTCACGCGATTATTTTAACCAGGAAAGATGGAGAGTCGATGTTGTATTTAGTTTGTGAAGTAAAGTCAGCTTAAATGCCAGTTAGCTGTTCTTATTCAGCCACTGGCAAATTCTGCTTCAATTATGTCTTTCACAAGTTTAGCATAGCTTAGCTCTGGTTCAACCATAGTATCTTATAATAGAGGTGAGGGTAGGTTACATGTGGGTTACTTGCAATAGAGTAGCTTAGCTTAGCTTTGGTTGTTACAATATCTTATCTTAGGGAAGGGTAGGTTACATGTGGGTTACTTTCAATAGTTTAGCTTAGATTAGCTTAGCTTTGGTTCATTTACAGTATCTTATCTTAGGGAAGGGTAGGTTACATGTGGGTTGCTTTCAATAGTTAAGCTTAGCTTTGGTTCAGTTACGGTATCTTATCTTAGGGAAGGGTAGATTACATGTGGGCTACTTTCAATAGTTTAGCTTAGCTTAGCTTTGGTTCAGTTACAGTATCTTATCTTAGGGAAGGGTAGATTACGTGGGCTACTTTCAATAGTTTAGCTTAGCTTAGCTTTGGTTCAGTTACAGTATCTTATCTTAGGGAAGGGTAGGTTACATGTGGACTACTTTCAACAGTTCAGCTTAGCTTAGCTTTGGTTCAGTTACAGTATCTTATCTTAGAGAAGGGTAGTTTACATGTGGGTTACTTTCAATAGTTTAGCTTAGCTTAGCTTTGGTTCAGTTATAGTATCTTATCTTAGGGAAGGGTAGGTTACATGTGGGTTACTTTCAACAGTTCAGCTTAGCTTAGCTTTGGTTCAGTTACAGTATCTTATCTTAGGGAAGGGTAGTTTACATGTGGGTTACTTTCAATAGTTTAGCTTAGCTTAGCTTTGGTTCAGTTACAGTATCTTATCTTAGAGAAGGGTAGTTTACATGTGGGTTACTTTCAATAGTTTTGCTTAGCTCTGGTTCAGTTACACTACAGTATAGTTTTTAGATTTGGATACTGTAATACAAAGAAGTTTACTCTGTAAAGTACAGTACTATTATACATTTCTTCATCGGGTATTATAACAATGAAGCTTTTCCTTACAGAAATGAAAATACGTGCTATACAACACAAACCCAGAAACTATCAAGACAGTATAGTTGTACAAAGGGTATAAAATTGCACAATAGAAAAAAAAAGGTATATCTAAGACTGAACATTAAGGGAAAAGAGTATTCAATATATATTAAAATATCATTTGGATAATGCTCTGTAATCATGGTATGTTACAATGAAGTAAGCTCAAATCCCCGCCCAAGAAACCAATGCATTCAAGCCAAAAATCGTGCAAACAGGTTTCATATCAAGAAGCATTAGCAATGGGAGTGCTAAGGTCTTTCTCAAGTTATACTTAGCATTAGTTAGGCCACATCCCGATTATGCAGTTCAGATTTGGGCTCTGTACTATAGAAAGAACATCAACACGCTAGAATCTGTTCAGAGGAGGATGACAAAATGACTCAAGGGTTGAGGAATTTACCCTACAGAGAAAGGCTTAGGCGATTAAACCTGCACTCCCTGGAAAGGCGAAGGGTAAGGGGAGACTTGACAGAAGTCTTAAAGTGGATGAAGGGGTACAGAAAAGGGGATATCAACAAGGTGCTTGTAGTAAGAGAGCAGGGTAGGACGCGAAGTAATGGGTTTAAGCTAGACAAATTTAGATTCAGGAAAGACATAGGAAAGAGCTGGTTTACCAATAGGGTAGTGGATGAGTGGAACCAATAGAACCAATACCACAAAATATTCTAAATAGCACAGTGAGATTCATATTGGAACTAGAACTCAAAACAAGCAGACGTGTATATCCATGAAACCAGTTCAACACCCAACGGAGGAGCTTCTTAAGAATATGGAAAAACCTGTACCGTACATCATAATCAACTCCAACTAGAATTTTAATGAATGATTCCTTCCTAAAGTTATATTTTTATCTACACACACAGACAATTGATGAGGTGCCTTTTTTCTGCTTTTTATAGGCAGTAACATTACATTTTCGTTCTGAATGTCACTTAGAGGCCGTTTAACAGGTCTTCCATTGCCAAGGCTTCTACGACCTCCAAGCGCAGTCTTTCGCCTGGCAACTGCCCCAGGTTGAACACCAATAATTTTTCCACTGTGGTTTACACGACTAATGGCTGCTCCAGAATATTTTCCAAATGTTGTAAGTGCTGAAATTAGAGAAGCTTCAGTCTTGCAGTTTTTTAGATTTTCCGAAAAGCTTTTCAACGGTTCACGGAACATATCTGGGTTGGTATTTGTTTTCTGTTTCAGAATAGTTGATATTTCATCTATATTTTTTTCTATCTCATTGACAGTTGTCTCCTCTGTGGTGTCATTACTGGCCTGTGGTGTCATTGCTTGACTGTTTGTAGGCCTACATGTTGATATTTGGTTTTCAGTTTGTTCAAAGCCTACTTGTAATATGTCACTAGTGTTGCGAAGGGACTGAAACCACGTGTCTTCTTCATCCCTTCCTGTGGCAATTTTGTAGAATAATTTCCTAAGGCTGCTTGAAGTTACAGGATCAGTATTAACACTACTGATGGAGAAGTACTTTGCTACAATATACTGGTGCTTACATGGGCCACCATTATACCCTAATGGACATGAACACATGGCTGTCTCCATATCTACATGGTAGGTCATGTCAGGTTTGCTTTGAGATGGCACTACATATGCATGTGAACTAACTTGTGTGATTTTGTTTTTTGGTAGATCCCATTTTGTAACTGATACATAACGTGATGTCAGTGAATTCTTCCACCTGTTGTTTGCCACATCCAACAGTTTCTGTTCATAAACTTTTTCTAATCGAGTAAAGAGGAAGTCAACTAGTTGCACCACATTAAATGCTTTTGTTCTATAGAAAATTTTGTCTTTCATCACTCTCATTGCTGCTTCGCAGTAGTTATTTGTGTTATTTCCTCTGACAGGAAGGTTTACTCTGAAACAATGTCCCCACTCAGTTCGTCTTTGGTAGAGGCGCCTCAAGTGAGTTACAAGACAGTCATACTTTTGTGTTTTTTCATCTCTACAGAGCTCATTATAGTATTTGTCAAGGTCTGCTTCTGTTTTGGCATACAACATTTCTTTCACAACCTTAAGAATATAGGGTCTATCTTCCTTTTGAACTTTGTGCTTAGCATCCCAAAGGAAACGCCACAATGCCTGAAGAATGTGGAATGAACAGAGAAGCAGTGTTGAATCCGGATACACTTTACCCAAGGCTTTGCGCTCAGCCTCTGCATCGTCAGTCATGATTATTTCAGGTCCCTTCTCATGCCTGCCAAAGAACGCTTCAGGTGGAAAAAGATCTTTAAGCAACTGGAATCCTGCTGTCAAAATATTTTCTGATTCAGATGAAGTTATCAGCACTCCCAATGGTAACCCTCCTACTGCACTGTGTGTCATCATTAGAAAAACTCTGCACCCATGGCGATCTACTCCTCCCGAACTATCTACAAACACAAGTTCACTACTTTGTCTCACATACGAATGTACTCGTTTCATGAGAGGTGAGCAAAGTGCAATGCAAAAATCGTTACCAATACGTAACAATTTGGCTGTCTTATTGTCTGTGGTGTTGTAGGAGTCCAGTATCTTTTGAAGGTGGTGCATCATCTCCTCACCATCAGGTTCTCCATAATTCTTCTTGAATATGTCATAGTATAACCTGAAACACACAAACAGCACTAGAATACAGGTTTCCCTTAGCATTCACTGGAGTAGGGTAGCAGGGTCACTAAGCTGGGGCATAATTGTCGACAGATGATACTGGGGTGAAATTCCAGGACGTTTCGCTAGAATTCAGGGGTCCTTAACTTTTTGATGACTCCAGACCCCCAGTGAATTGCCCAATATGATTCCCTACCCCCTTTGCTTAAGTCCACTTATGCCGTATTTGTTGACAATATAACTTAATATACTTAGTTTAATGCATATTTTAGGTATGAATAGCTAGGAAGAGAACATACAAGAAAACCAAAAGCATTAATAGTTTTATCCTAGCAGCGATAGTGGCTTCGCCCGGATTACAGTTTAAATAGATAAGGAAGGGTGTAAGCATGTTCACATGTCATGTTTTATTGGGGTAACTGACTTTCACGTGATCTATTGTAAAGAGTCAGGGTACACAACATTGTGGGATTTTCCATCATTCCTTAGTAGGAAATTGTCTGGATTCCCGACTCAGGAGCATCCCACGATAAGATGACCATAGGCAAAGACATTATCACACAGCTTGAAAAGAAAATTACACCTTTACGTTAAATTCATGACACTTAATTAAACTCTCTCTCTCTCTCTCTCTCTCTCTCTCTCTCTCTCTCTCTCTCTCTCTCTCTCTGATAAGTGTACCGCTTTGTGGCCCAGACTGAAGTTATCAGACCACAAAACCCATGTGTAGTTAAAAAAGAAAAAAAGAAAGAAAAAAAAAAACAGTATGTTCATTGATATGATGTGTAGCTAAAATAGATGACTGCGGTCTGTGAAAAAAAAAAAACACTCTGGGGACGTCTCTTTACATGAGAAACAACATAGCCTTCTTTCATTCCCACGATGTATACATTAAAAACATTTATATGTGGGTTTTGGGGTGTGTGATTCAAATATGTTTGACCCCCCAGGGGAGAGAAACAATATTTGTGCCCCTCTGGGGGGGGGGAAATTTTATATAACATCATAGCCTATGTTCATCCCCATGATGTGTACATTACAACCATATAAGGATTTGGGGGTCTACGACTAAAAAAAAAATTCCATCCCCCCTCGGGGAATTATTTTTCTTAAACAACATGGCCTAGTGTTAATCCCCATGATGTGCAAATTAAGAATATATATATTGTTTGTGAGGTCTGTTACTATAACCATATATGCGTTTGGTGGTCTGCGACAAAAAAAAAAAAAAGAAAAAAAAAAAAGAACATGGCCTATGGTGATCCCCATGATTAAGAATATAATTATAATTATGGTTTCTGGGGTCTGCGACTCACCGTCTGCGCTGCAGATCCTACTAAACAGACAAACAAACAAACAAACGCGTCTCATTTATTTATATAGAAGATATTTATTTACCAAATGTAAAATGTAAATAAATAATGAGTATTTACAATTATCCAGAGATCAAGTCCCATGCCCCCAGCATGTGGTTCTCATACCCCCAAGGGGTATAGATACCCTCTGTTAAGAACCCCTGCGCTATATGATGGCTTCCTCAGCAGAAATGTGTGTACAGAAGGTACTTCACTCCTCACTACCTTCTATTCTTAGCAAATATCCTTTCTGAGGCTCACTTCTATTCCTTAAACGCTTTAATATATTTTCTAGAACATACCCTTCTCCTCCCTCTTTTGTAACACTTGCTCTTTCTGTCGTCCCTCTCATTATTTACCCTTTCATAGACATCTTATACTCATGCACAGCTACAGTGCCCCCTGTTACCCCCAAAATATTATCCCTACCTCCCACTTCGCCGTTTAATATATAATTTTATTATAACATTGCCTACCACTTTTTTTGCTTCACCAATAGTGTTATATGACTACTGATGTATAGCACATTATATTATCTATATCATCTTGGTTAACATTACTTATATACTTATACACACAGTACACACACATCTCTTCTGAGGAAGCTATCATCTAGCGAAACGTCTAGGAATTTTATCACTAGTTGACTTTCCAACCTAACAACAGACACCCACACATTTTGAATTAGCCTATTATTATTATTATTATTATTATTATTATTATTATTATTATTATTATTATTATATAACATAATGGAGAAGGCAGAGTGGGACGAGCGCAAGCGCTATAAGTTGCCAGATGAAACCCCCCACACACCTTGACTGTAAAAAAGAAGGAAGGAAGGCACTTAGCAGAATAAAAGGATGAAATTAGAGCACGAACGGAAAATCGGTTAAACAATTATGGGAACACCTCATTGAACTGAGGCAAAATTATAAAATATGACAGGAATGTTTTGTCTCAAGTCCAGTTGAAAGAGCCCTTAATAATTCCCCTGAACCCCCATTTCCTTAAATAAATAATGATAACCCTATTTGAATGTTATCACAATTTATTTAACACTAAGCACTAAAAGTATTAACATTATTAATAAAACTGGATGTTTTCGATCACAGCTATAGACAAAATCATCCTTCGAAGAACATTCAAAAGTGAAATTACCTGTAGCACCACTGCAAGTCTGGACATTTAGCTCTGTCTGCTGAGATGTGTGCAAATTCGTCTCCATATTCTTCAAACAGATCATACTTGTATGTATGAAGTGCAGTTGATGGTGAATGCAGAGACTTGTAGAGGTTGATGAAAATATCCTTTACCTCGTCACTAACATCTCTGTGTTTCAGTGCACTGGCACTCTGGACTGGATGATTGTGAGTGAAGTTCAGTCTCACCTCCATAGGGAGGGCAGTTGCATGGGTATCAGTTGATCTGGCGGAAGGGACGTAAATAAAAAAAAATATTAGAAATGATGTAAATTAAACACCTTAAGATTTGTTACCAGAGGCATACCCTTCATGCCTTCCCGCCCTCTTCATGATTATCATCTTAATCTTACTTGTTACCTTACCCATGAAAAAAAATAATAATAATAATAATGTAAAGACATTATGACCAGTGATGGAAGGTGATGAAGGAAACACGGGCTGGGGAACGAGTGTTTATTCCCGACTAGTTTCGCCTTGGTAGGCTTATTCAGAGGAAGGAACATTCCTCTGAAGAAGCCTACCAAACAACTAGTCAGGAATAAACACTCGTTCCCCAGCCCGTGTTTCCTTCATCACCTTCCATCAAAAATAATAATAATCATGGTGACATCACAAATCTCTGCTTAACCTAACCTCTAGAAAAAACGCTCAAAATTCTAAAAAGTGGAGACTAAAGTATTTCACCAGCTTTGCTAGCTAAATGACAATATATTTACAGGTAGCTAATTAAAAGTAACTAGTGACGACAGCTGACAACTAACTTACCTGCTCTTTCGCTTAGTATTTGTTTGCTTCACGATCACACTCACGGTGGCTGGACAATCTGTGTTTTTTGATCCATGTCTTGAATCGGCCGTGTTACTCCTGGGTTTGGTGTTGTGGTGACACCGTAGATGCATCTGGAAGACTCTTTTCTGACCAGTCACTTTATGCTTGGATAGAGTTCGTAGAGTAGTTTTAGTTTTTCCTTGAAACTCTTTTATCCACGTACGGGCGATGGCCTCAGTTGTGACATGTAATCGTAGAACAGCATTTGTGCCTTCAGTTGTACCTGCGTATTCGCACACTGTGTACTGGTATCCCTCCGGTAACAGTGCCTAGAAAGAACAATAACAGTGACAAAGATCAGTTAACAAAGCAGCTTATTCCTTAGATGACACACATACAGTGGCTCAGAGACTCTCCATTGCAGACTGCTATATAACATATTCACTTACACTCTATGTACTCCATCTATGAAATAGTCAACTATATTGTAATGACTGCACTCCTGCATCCATTACCTATTTTGTTTGCAGTAAAGCACAATATGTGCAGTAATGTCCATGCAGAAAACTATTATTTAACGTACTAGTTATAAAGAGTATTATTAAAGGGTAAAGGAAAAAATATCAATGAGCTAAAGAAGAGTAAAAAAAACTGTACTGTACGGCGACATTTTAATTTTCTTTTACTTACACTAAGTTGTCGTACATCATGAAGGAGTCCAATGCTGCAGTGTGACTCTGAACAAATCTTTATGTTGCCACTGTCCATTATTGGCTGTATACATCCACTGAAAAAATAATAATAATATATAAATAAATATGCGGCCTCATGTTTTAATTCTGACTCCTGTAAAGGTTAAGTGAAACTTTTTCTTACTATTGCAGAACAAAACGAACTTCATAAAGGGAAACAAAAAAAAAAAAAACATTCGTCTCCCCGTGTTTTCAGGTGTTGGCCATCATCAGGCTTGTGTTCATTATTAGACTGTTATAGCTTGTGTCTGGTGTACACACACACACACACACACACACACACACACACACACACACACATTCTCGTCTAACCGTGTTGTCAGGTGTTGGCCGTGCTCAGGTTTGTGTTCACTATTAAACTGTTATACCATGCGTCTTGCACACACACACACACACACAC